>NC_079516.1:275083-275378 GCF_000801105.2 Raphanus sativus | reverse complement strand
CACAATATCTTGTGTCCTCCGATACATTCCCGGTCCAAAGTTTACAACGGGGCTCCACCGGTTGGTCGAGTTCCTTTCACCTAATATGCCCCGGCCGCAGCCATCAATATTATCATAGCAATCAAGGTTATTAGCCGTAGCCGGGAATGGTGTCAAGAGCATGACAAAGGCGATACACATCAATGAAATTAACTTCATTTTAGGAATTAATTAGTAGCTTTTGAAACAATGTAGTTTTTGGATAATTGTTGTATGTTTTTTTTTTTTGAAGATGCATGCATATTCCCATTATTTT
>NC_079516.1:273604-274983 GCF_000801105.2 Raphanus sativus | reverse complement strand
GTGCGTAACAAGTAGGGGTGTCAAAATGGGTCATGACCCATGGGTTGATCCAACCCAAATTGACCCATTAATCCAAATGAATTGTTTATTTTTGATCCAATGGATCGATGGGTTAACAAGTTAATGGGTTAACAGGTTAATGGGTTAACAAGTTAATGGGTTAACAAGTTAAATGGATCTATTGGGTTGGGTCAACTCTAACCCATTTAATTTTTAATTAAAAAATGACCAAAATCACAAAACACATCTTCCCACAAAAATTGGAAAAACTTAATTTCCCGTCAAAATCGAAAATGCAAATTTTCATCAAAATCGTAAAAATAACAATTTCCCGCCAAAAATCGGAAAAACGCAATTTCCCTCCAAAACCGGCAAACGAAATTTCCCGCCAAAACCGGAAAAACACAATTTCCCGCCAACCCGGAAAAACGCAATTCCCGCCAAAACCGAAAAACGTAATTTCCCATCAAAACCGGAAAACGCAATTTCCCGCCAAAACCGGAAAACGCAATTTCCCGTCAAAATCAGAAAACCCCAATTTCCTGCCGAAACCGACAAACACAATTTCCCGCCAAAACCGGAAAAACGCAATTTCCCACAAAAATCAGATAACGCAATTTCCCATAAAAATCGGAAAAAACGCAATTTTCTGCAAAACTAGAAAACGCAATTTCCCGCCAAAACCGGAAAACGTAATTTTCCGTCAAATTCGGAAAAACGCAATTTCCCGCCAAAACCGGAAAACACAATTTCCCGCCAAAACCGGAAAACGCAATTTCCCATCAAAATCGGAAAAACGCAATCTCCCGTAAAAACCAGAAAATGCGCTTTCCCGTCAAAACCGGAAAACACGATTTTCCGTTAAAACCAGAAAAACGTGATTTCCTGTCAAAACTGGAAAATGCAATTTCCCGCCAAAACCGGAAAACGCAATTTCCCGTCAAATCGAAAAAATGCAATTTCCCGCCAAAACCGGAAAAACGCATTTCCCGGCAAAACCAGAAAACGCAATTTCCCGCCAAAACCGGAAAAACGCAATTTCCCGCCAAGATCCAAAAATGCAATTTCTCTCAAAAACCAGAAAAATAAAATTTTCAATTCGATCAACTTGGTCTTAACTTATGTCTCAATTCGATCAATTTGGTCTTAACTTAAAAATGATTTTTTATAAAGATGTTGGGTTCATGGGTCATCCATTAATCCATTTGACCCATTTAATTTAATGGGTTATGGATCAACCCAATCCATTTAATAAATGGGTTGGATTGACCCATGATCCATTAATAATCAACCCATTTGAGTTATGGGTTGGGTTGACCCATTTGATCCATTTTGATACCCCTAGTAACAAGCATGGGGAGAAGCAGATGAAGAATTCT
>NC_079516.1:148604-273504 GCF_000801105.2 Raphanus sativus | reverse complement strand
TATTCACCAAGATTTGAAGAATAAAAGGTAAGTGAAGATGCATGCATATTCCCATTATTTTAGATGATAGCTTTTTTTTTATCAGCTGGTTGAGTATAATCTTGAAACAGCCTGTCGGACTAGTTTCTCTTATTCAAGAAATCTTTCTTTTTACCTTTTCGTCCTCAAATGAATGCGATGAGGTAATCGAGATGTTTGTGAAGTTTTAATAGACACCGAAATTAATTTCGTCAACTGTTACAAGAGGAGCTTAACAGCTGCGAGAGGTATACAGCTTCACCTTTAACCTTGTCGCCTATGGGACTACTTTCTATTGTCTGCCTTCAAATGAGGAGAAAAAATGATACATCAACTGCACACAGATAGATACCAGTTTGAGTTTCTCCCATATTTTAAAGAGAAATATTAACATACCAAGGTAAATATTGTATGGCTCCGGCTGCTGAGCAAATTAAAATTTGTTGATCCTACATGGCGTTGCTCTGTCATGAGGAAAAATATTTAGTCAGAATACATTGAATAATATGAAAATATACTACATTTATGACAAAGTTGAAGGATAAAGAGTTATCAACTGGAATCATGAAGAGATATCAGTCTTTAGAATCAAGTTATGTAAAATAAAAGCAAAAATAAATGGTAGCACTACACATACCTTCTCCAGCTGCTATAAGTGAAAGCGCATGAACAGGGGATAAATAACTTCCTCTTTAATCTCTTCTACAAAAGTTCCCCACAAAAAAATGGATTCAATTATAAAAGCTTGAAGAAAAAGACACTCGTAGTGTAGCAGTAGAAGCCATGAGAATCTCACTATAATATTCTCAGTTCAAATGTAATCAGGATCAACTGCAAATTTGCTAGAAAGGAATGTGACATAGAGCATTGCAATGTAAACAAAGGGCCACATATTCTAATAGCAGAGTCCTCATAATGGTACCAGTATATATTTCCAGGTACCAAATAGCCTAAACATGGTTCCTAATAAAAGATTCTATGGTCAGCGATGTAATCACAACAAATATATTACGAATCAGCGAGAGCATGGTAGCACTCTGCATCACAGCATCAGAAGATGATATGAAGCTGAATCACAAACCTGTTTGTTTTCTCACAGAAACTATGGGTGACTGGGTGGTGAATGGAGCAAGAGATTAACACCATATGAGGCCTCATAACTGTATCAGGTTTCACTGCCTTGGTAGCCATTTGGCCACTTTCATTACTTAGGGATGGTGAATTTGGAGAGAGCCAGAATATAGGTTATATGAGAGGCGCAAGGAAGGGGAGTCGCTTGAGTTGCATAGCTATTGGTTGATGAAGTAAATAACAGAACTTAATGGGCTAATCGATGTGGATGTCGGACTTTACGGAGGATCACAGAAATAAGGTGAGACGGCTTCGGTCCGTGATGAGGGTAGGCGAAGAGGGCGAGGTGGAGATACCCATGCAAATATATATAAATATATATTTTTTGAAACACACCCATGCAAATATATATAATTGGATCTTTCAATTATATATATTTGCATGGGTATGGCCATATAATTTTAAGAGTAAATCAAACATAGAATGCATTTTCCAGTGGAGGGATATTTGTTTAATTAATATAATAAAACAATCATAAAATTTAAACGTATATAATAGCAAATATATATAATTGGATCTTTCAATTATAAATATTTGCATGGGTATGGCCATATAATTTTAAGAGTAAATCAAACATAGAATGCATTTTCCAGTGGAGGGATATTTGTTTAATTAATATAATAAAAACAATCATAAAATTTTAAACGTATATAATATCAAGATGATGAAATATTAGTTTAGTTATTCCAAAGAGATCGGAGCGCCAATACGATCTCAACTCTGCGGACACAATCTTTCCATGTATATTTGCTCTTTGAGACTGCATTAATCGCACTAGGAGAACCAAGCATGGGTACCGACGTGAAATTAGCCACTACTAGATGACAATCTCTGCCTATTTTTAACAGATAAAGACAACATTCATACATCAACGGCGTTGTGGCATCATCATACATGTCCCTCCAAATTTTAGCTCCACAATCCGTTTCCATCTTTTGAAGGCAACCCTCAAGAAAATAAAACTCTTTGTCCGTGTAATAGCTGGTAGATCTATATGCCGGTGAATCAGCTTCGGGAGGATCATGTTGATCCTGGATATCAAAATCCGGCGTAGGAGATATGTTCACATCTTCTGGGTCTGGTACCTCTGGTGAATATCGATCAAATTCTTGGGATTGCTGGGGAACACCAATATAGCTCTCAATTCTGTGGACACAATCTTTCCATGTATATTTGCTTTTTGCGACTGCATTAGATGTACTAGGATAACCAGCCATGGGTACAGACGTGAAATTAGCCACTACTAGATGACAATCTCTGCCAAACTTTAATAGATCACGACAACATTCAATCGTCAACGGCGTCGTAGTCATATCCTCCATGTCCGTCGAAATTTTAGATCGACAATCCGAATTCAGTTTATCAAATTTTTCAAAGCAACCCTCAAGAAAAGCAAACTCTTTGTCCGAGTAATAACTCCCTTTTTCAATATATATTCCAATGACGGTGGATTGGCTTCAGATGGAGGTTCGATATAATCTGGTATAGGAGGTATGCTCACATCTTCTAGTGAATAATCATATTCTTGGGAAAAAATTGTGTGAGACATGAAAGATACTACTGTGAATACAAACATTAACATGGAAAGAAACTTTGCCATATTTTCTTTTGGTTTAGGATGTTAGATTGGTGAAAATGAATTAGAGATGTTATAGGGAAGTGTGTACGTTTTATTTGTGGAAGAGTAATTAATTGACGATAAATTATTCATTAATAGTTTTATGTTATTCATTATTTAACAGTTTTTGGATAAAATCATCATTTAATATTTTTTGTTTCAATATAGCGTTGACACTAAGGTTCCGAATGGTAACTGCACATTGAGCGGTGCAGGACAAGCGGTTCAACTGCGGTGCGGTTTTAATAATTATAAAAACGTATAGATGTGTGGTATATATAAAGATTTTTGTTACTGTTAGGTGCGGTACGGGGCAGGGGCGCGGGGGGGGAGGGGGAGGTTTAAAAACATTTGAAGCCTAAAATACAACTACGTTTTAGCATTTTTGATGGCGGAGCCCACAGCCAACAACAAGGGGGTAATGAACCCAACAATATTAAGAAAATTAGTAATAACTTACAGCCAATTCTATATAATGCCTTCAGTCATAAATCTTTTTTGCCCCCTATCTTTGATTATGCCCCCAACAATAATATTTTCTCCCTCCGCCACTGCTTTTGATGATGATGTGGGATTGAATACTAGCTGAGAAAGTCTCGTCCTTCCGCTTTATGATCCATATTCTGTTACTATTGGATTTTTTTTTTCTTCCACCAACATTGACGGTTTTTTATATTTCTTAATAGTAACTTTTGTACATTGTTTGCCAGGATTTCTGGGGTTGTCCCCATAACGTTTGAAATGAAACTCAACAGAGTTAAAAGAAAAAAAAATTGTTTTAGCCAGTGACAACGAGGATCTCACAGATACGCGGAATTGTGGACCTAGATTGCCGGAGGTTAAGATATTTATGTCAAACTAGCAGCTGATAGCATTTTTTCAACTAATCGAACATTCCATGATTTCATGTGATTCCTTATTTTTATATTTTTATTCACTAATCAAATATTGCACAATTTCATGCAAGATTTTTTGTGTCAAATTAGCAGCTGCTATCTTTTTCTCTAATCAAATATTGCACAATTTCATGCAATCCTAATTTTTTATATTTTAATTCTCTCAAAAGTATTAAAAATGTATTCACTAAAAGTATTCATGTTTTAGGCTCGTCTTGGATCACTCTTGTTTAATGGTGATTAGACTTTGGTAAACTTGAGATAAAGCTATTATTACTTTCAAATTATAACAAGTTAAATCATATATTTATATAACAATAACACGATTATAGTCATTACTCATTAGACATAGAAAAACGACCAAAGAAAAGGTTTGATTCTGGTTTAGCGAGATTTGACCTAAGCCCTTCCTTTCAAAACATGTCTTCTTAAACCTGGAATGTGAACATTTGTAATGTAGTCATTCCAGTTAATGCTTCCAACGTCAAACCCAAACCCACTCTTCTCTTCTTCGGACATATTCTCCTTAATCTATGTGTATTGCTGTTATCAAATCTTCAGCAAACAAAAAAACAAAACAAAAAGATTCAAATTTTTTCGTATTGGTCTAGTTATAATCAGAAAGTTTTTAGTTCTCACCTTCCTCCATAGAAAGTGTATGGCTCATAAATAGTGGCAAGGTGTTTGGCTTGCTCAACAGATTTCTTGCACATGAATTTAAGCTTTTGTAGTATCTTACTATCTGATGAGTTCATACCCTTCATTAAGCCACTCCGTTCTTGAGCATCTCTCCACAAATGATCCGAGAAATCATCAACTGAGTCGAAAAGCTTCATCAAAGGCACCCTAATAGGAACACCTTTCGAGTCCATGCACGGGGTGGATTTGTAATGGTTATAAAGAAGCTCAGCTAAGTCCTTGAAAACAAGAGGATTTATCGCTGAAGAAGCGATCTGATACACGTTTATCTCAGGTTCTGGATCTGCCTTAGCCATTCCATGCTTTGCTATAGCAGCTAATGTCGCATTAACGACCATATCAGCAGGAACCACATCAAGAACTCCTTTTGGATCCACCAAGAACCCGTGAGCTGTCCCTTTCCATAACACAGCACTATAGGATCCATCATCCTGGTTTTTAAATTGTGTAAGAATCAGTTTTGTTATGTATACATTCACATGATCACATCTATACACCATGTGACATATATATATATATATATATATATATATATATATATACACAAGTTACCTGTTTCCTTCCATCCATCCAGGGAAAGGATCTTTGTAGGTGCTTTCAATGACGCTAGGCCTTATAATAACCACAGGTACGTCCCCTCTAGTGCTATTGATCATCATCTCTCCCATTGCTTTGGTGAAAACATACGTGTCTTGCCATCCATATGATCTTGCCCTGTTTTCAAATGATTTGTATGTTTAAGATTCTATAGGTGAATATTTATTATTTAGATTACTACCTCTCTAGACCGAGATCCTTCATCTTCTGCGCCTCATCTTGATCTTGAGTTCCTTTCTTGACGCATCAAGAGCTAGCTTCATTTCTCTATCCACATCTAATGCTTTCCTGTTACCTTCCATGAAGTTTTCTGTTGCTATACAATCTCCCATCGAGAAGGGCTTCTCCATGATCCTTCCTTGTCTTTGTCCATTCACATAAGCTGCACAGTGATATTTTTTTTTTTTCAAATGAAGAAGCCAAAACACTTTAGCTCTCTTTGTTTCCTTCCCGTTCACATACCTGTGGATACTTGCAAGAAAAGCTTGAGTTTCTTGCATTTCTTGGCGAATCCCATGAGATTGCCAGGCCCTCGTGTGTTTATGTCCAAAGCAACATCGTATCTACAATCTCCTCCAAGATTAGTAAGACAATGATTTTATTCTAGATAACAAAACAGGAGAACTAGAAATTAACACAGAATTTAATAACCTTTCATTGAAGGTTGTATTAGCAGCAGAGTTGATAATTACATCAACCTCTTTTGCAATCTCCTCAGCTGAATCTGCTTGCAACCCAATGTTTGAATCGCAAATGTTTCCTGTCACAGGTACAAGCTTGTCTAACATGAAAGACATGTAAGATGCTCCATGAGTCCTCTCTTAGAGTATTAAAAAGCTCTGCATCTAACACCTGAAAAAGTAGCAACCCCATGCATGGGATATCATTATGCAACATAACATGAAACAAACATGACTAAGCAAGAACAAAAAAAAAAGAAAAGAAAGAAGAAGGTGAACTTACCTCGTTCTTTAACCGCTGAATCGCTGCTTCTTTGTTTTTAGCTTTAATCAAGAGATATATCTTCCCAACATCAGGAGCCATTCTCAAGACCTTCTCAATCAGTACTGGACATATCACATAGAGAATGATGTAAAGACATATTTATGGAATATTATAAATTTATATGTAAGTTCAGGGCCGGTCTTGAACATATGCTGGTGAAAACATTGGCCTATGATCCCAAATTTTTTTGAAAAAGAAATTACATATACAGACCTCAAGTTTATAAAAGAACTATAAAAACTTTTATTAAATTGTCTGTATAAATATGTTAGGTACCTTTAGCTAAGAAGCCAGTGGAGCCAGTGATTAGAAACGTCTTCCCTTGGAGATAACTGACAATGCCAAGACCTTCTTTAATCCCCACCATAGCAGCACCATTAAAAGGCATCAAAGTTTTTACTCCATTCATACTTGGAGACAGAACCAATGTCTCAGCGTCCATAGCTGGAGAACTCTGTTCCCTAATCAATACTTGACCTCTGTCTTTCAAAAGCGAAGAGACCCTAATAGGCCTCTCTGGTTTTGATGTTTCTCCCATCACCGCCACCACCGCCACCTACGCGGCACCAGGTGGGGCTTACCCTTCTCTTGTCCCTTACCAATTTGAACCAGTCACGGCGGTCGTGTAGTCTGGAAAGCTTGATTGATGCAGCAATGGAGGAAGAAGAAGAACTCAAGAATAGAGCTTCCATCACAAACTAAGAAATAGGAAATAGAGAGAGGTTCATTTTTAGACTAAGAAAGTAAACTGTCCGTTCCATTACTATGTTCACTGAGAAAACAGAAACTTGTTGGGTAAGAAACTGGTGACTTGTAATGTACTTAACCTAGAAAACATACCTTTGGTAATGATCTACAAGAATATACTTAAATAAAAAGAGATTAAGTATACCAAGAAAGATTGTTGTATTTGCTTATTAGTTTATCGTTAGGAGACAAGTATGTGAGTTTTGTTTTTATAAGAGAAGTGAAAGATTGGTTAGTTTTAAGGACAAAAGATGATGAAAAACTTCCTCTGTTTTGTAGGGAAATGTATAGTTAAATAACTAAGCCAAACAAAAAGATTACCTTATACGATCTTTTCTCTCCAACATTTGGTCAGTTTCCTACACGTGATTTAGATATAGAAATAAAATAAAACAATGCATCAGTTGAATCAGTTACTAATATATCTTTGCAATCTCAGAACAAAACAACACACAAGGAATATATGCATTTTAGATTATGCAAAAAAAAAGCATTTGAGCTGAATTGAAACTCATATAAACTTTTCAAAAATTTATAAATTTTATAGTTTTAATAATTTTTAAATCTACAAATTTATTTTTTATTATTGTTTAAAATCCATAAATTTGATCTTGATTCTTTCTTTTATACTTCTAACCAAAAAAAATCTTGAAAGACATAACACTAGAAACCAAACCCATAAGTAAGTTCGTAAAATTAAATAACATCACATTTTGATAAATATTAAAATTATTAATCTATTTAATATATGATTTTGCTTGGATTTTCATTCAGATATAATAAGCAGATTCAAATTTTCTAAGGCTGTAACTGGTAAATTAAAATGGAATCAAAGGAATAAAAATAAATGGAATTTTAGGAATAGAATACTGCAGAAAATGGAATGGAATTCATTCAATTCATTCATGAATAAATTTGTTATGCAATAGTTTCTTTTGTATTTTGTCTAATTATTTTTGGAATTGTTGAAATGACCATTCTATTCCATTCATAGCAAATGGTTAATTTTTTTTTGAAATTAATGGAATCAACTATTCTACATCATTCCATTCCAAAATATTCCAAAATATGACAATCCAGTTGCACCCTAAAACTTTCCTTCTGAAATCAACTCACTTCTACAGTGGGCCTTTAATTGATTGTACTAAAGAAAGGCCCAAATATCCCAAATAGGCCCATATCTGATTATAAATATAATTTTCTTTTCTTTTTAAATCTGGTTAAAAACTCCAGAGACCCGGCGACTCGGAAAAACCCTAAAAACTTCTTCTTCTTAATTTAAAACTAAACCCCTTACAGCCAGAAAACTCCCAAAATCTCTTGCGTCCGCCATTACAGATATGGTGGCTCCGTCGAGAAAAGTCCCGAGCGGAAAACGTAACGATTCTAACAAAGTATTCAAATCATCGAAGAAACCGTTCAAAAAGACGAAGGACGATGTCGCTGCGAGGTCTGAAGCCATGGCTCTGCAGCTCGAAGAGGTTCCCGACTTCCCTCGAGGTTTGTTTCTTCCCTCTCGAGATAGTATTGAATCGCTCTTCCATTTGTGATTCTCATGAATCACAGTTTGTTGAATTGATTGGTTCAGGTGGAGGTTCTTCTCTGAGCAAGAAAGAGCGTGAGAAGATTCATGAAGAGGTCGACGCTGAGTTCGACGCTGGGGATGAGCGTGTTGCTAAGAGGAGTAAAGGAGGTAAACCTAAGAAGAGAACCCCTAGGGATGTAGACGAATTGGGATCTCTTTTCGACGGTGGTTTAACCGGAAAACAGCCAAGATATGCCAATAAGATCACCACTAAGGTAATTAATTAACTATCAAGTGTAAAGCTCTTTAGTTAGAATTGGCTAAGACAGCTACTCTTGTAGCTAGTGAAAATCAAGTCGGATTCATTTGTTCTCTGTATCATGGGATTTCATAGAAGAGATTGTTCGTGTACATTGTACTAAACAAACCTCAGAGTTTTAATTATGATATTGATTGATCCATAGATTTGTAAAGACTAGTTTCTGTGTCAATGTTGTTCTCTGACGTTTTAGCTATGCAGATAGTTAGTTCTTAAAACAGTCGTGCTTGGCTGTTTCTTTATTCTAGCGACATTTATTCTGTTCATTATGGTTGTATGATGCTACTACCGTCTAAGGAGAGTTACTTACCTCTCTACTTTTCTCTTCTGACGTCTGATGGGGTTTATGATCAGAATATTTCCGCGGGAATGAAGCTTCTGGGGGTTGTTACTGAAGTGAACCAGAAAGATATTGTAATTAGTCTCCCTGGGGGCTTACGTGGTTTAGTTCGCGCAAGCGAGGCATTGGATTTTACAGATTTCGGAACTGAGGTGGTTTATGATTTCTTGTCTTTAGTCATTTTCCTTTGGTCAATTTGACATTTTCCATTTTGTTTTTTGCAATTCTGAACTGAGTTGGTACCTCCTTTTTGTCTACCAGGACGATGAAAATGAACTCCTTGGAGACATCTTTTCTGTGGGTCAGCTTGTTCCCTGCATTGTATTGCAGTTAGATGATGATGATAAGAAGGAAGCGGGCAAAAGGAAAATATGGCTTTCATTGCGACTTTCTCTTTTGCACAAGGGTTTCAATTTGGATTCCTTTCAGCCAGGGATGGTATGTCAATGTCTACTTCATTTTCCTTTTATTCGTAATGTTTACTTCTTGGGAGCTTTTATACTGGCATTCAAGTATGTTTGCTCGTAGAGTCCAAAACGAGCTTAAAGAGTTCATGTCTAAATGAGCTTTAGAGGTTATTTAATACTCTAGCAGAGGCTATAGCAGTTTTCAGATGAAAATTATGCGATAGTGATAATTATCTTCTGCTGTCTTCTGAATGGGGTCGTATCTTTACCAAGTACCATCTCAGTTGTTATTGTTCTTGAAAAATAATTTCTTTTAATTCTTTTCCATCATTCTTATTCAGGTGGTAACTGCAAATGTGAAAAGCGTGGAAGATCATGGTTATATCCTTCAATTTGGAATGCCTTCTATCACAGGATTTATCAAAAAAAGCCATGAAGGTACTAAGTCCCATTGACCTAGTGCTCTTGTTTGCTCTCTTATCCCAGAACTTCTTCTGGCGAATGATATTCAATGCACCTTCTAACGTACATCCTGAATTGTCTATGTCCAACTAAAATAAATACATTTTCAAAAACTTTTTGGACGCCTTTGATCTTTCTTTGCAACTTCCTGGCTCTCTGGTTATTGTGATTCCCGTCATCTTAAATATCTTTATGTACCATTTTCTGAATTTTCCAGGAACTCAGGAGTTAAAGACTGGGCAGCTTATTCAGGGCGTGGTTACAAATATTGATAAAGAACGTAAAATTGTTCGTCTTAGTTCTGACCCAGATTCAGTGGCAAAGTGTGTGGTACGCCTCGTATTTCCCAAATTATGCAGTTAAGTTTCCTTCGTTTAAACAAACTTGACCTCGTGATTGCCATTTTGCAGACCAAGGATCTGAGTGGGATGTCGTTCGATCTTCTCATCCCAGGCATGATGGTTAATGCCCGTGTTCAACATGTCCTTGAGAACGGATTACTATTAGGATTTCTTATGTACTTTACTGGAACGGTGAGTTACCTATGATTTGGTAGTGTGCATTATTGTTTAAGCTGGAACTATGTTTGTCGTAGTTAACATAAAGTTTAGGTGACGTTTCTGAGGAACATTTCTCATTTATGTGCAGGTTGATCTATTCCATCTACAAAATCCATTATGTAACAAGAGCTGGAAGGATGAATATAATCAGACTAAGATGGTATTCATTTCTTGTTGTTGTGTTTCTTATTATGAATCTCATTGTAGTTTGCTGATCTTGTAGTCCCATTGTCGTATTAGTTAGGGCCACCCCTAAATCTGTGACATACCTACCTTGATCGAATTTAGTATGGCATACAGAAGAATATTAATTACATGTCTGTGAAGTCTCAGTTTTGCGTCTTTGTCTAAAAATGAATTGGAAAATCTAGGTTGTCAAAGCCTGTACAGAGCAATTGTCTAAGAACAAACTATGTCCTCGATTGTTTTGACTTTCTGGTCTATTTTCTTTGGTGAAAGATATATTTTTTTTTCTCTTTTTGGTCTAACTTGCACAAAATGCTCCTACTGTTGTTCAGGTTAATGCTAGAATATTATTTATGGATCCATCAACTAGAGCTGTTGGTTTGACGTTAAACCCACATCTTGTTGGCAACAAGGCTCCTCCTTTGGTAAGCATCTAATGTGCCTTAGCTTCCACTAAAATATAATGGTGACATGATAGTAACAGACCTTGATTGACACCTACTTCTTGGGTTTAAATGAAGGCTCATTTAATTTAACACCAGCATTTCTTACACCCGCTGATTTCAAACTTATATTTGTATGCTTAAGCTTGACCCGAATGCTGAATCACTATCTCACAATTTTGGCTCGTCACTTTGATACTTTAATACAGCATTGTTCTCTGTGTGTGGTCTTCGTGGACCTACCTGCATTTGCTTATCTTTGTTCTTTATAAAATTATTTTGTAATAGTTGTGTTTGGTTCTTTCCAGCTCGTCTCCAGTGGAGACATATTCGACGAAGCAAAAGTTGTCCGTGTTGATAAATCAGGCCTTCTTCTTGAGCTCCCTTCTAACCCTGTTTCAACTCCAGCATATGTTAGCGTATGTCCAATCGGCCATTATTCTTTAAATGATTTAATGTTCTCATGTCCTTTTTAACCTTAGCTATACCGTAATTGCAGACATATGACGCTGTTGAAGATGAAGTAAAGAAACTGGAAAAGAATTTCAAGGAAGGAAACCGCATCCGTGTTCGAGTGCTCGGCCTTAAGCAGATTGAGGGGTTGGCCATAGGGACTTTAAAGGTAGTTTACTGCCAGAGTGTTTACAGATTTTATTTTCTTCAACAATTGTTGGCATGAGAAGCATCTTCCGTTCTTTTATTACAGATTCTTTACATCGTACGAGCATTGTAATCGAATGCCAATTAAGCGATAGTTTGATGTATAATCATATACAGTATATATTTCCCTTTGTGCTGGTACATCTATGTTTCTTTTACCTTGGTGGATTTCTGATTTTACTTTCTCTTTCTTTCGGTGTTTTTTGTGTGAGCAGGAAAGCGCCTTTGAAGGTCCAGCGTTCACCCACTCAGATGTCAAGCCGGGCATGGTGACGAAGGCTAAAGTCATATCTGTTGATACATTTGGTGCCATTGTGCAATTTCCGGGTGGTCTGAAAGCAATGTGCCCACTTCAGCATATGTCTGAGTTTGAAGTTACGAAGCCCAGGAAGAAGTTTAAGGTCAGCTCCTTAGATTGACAGTACAATAATTAGTTTGCAATGTTGCTGGGCATGCATAAATTGTGATTCTTCTTTCAGGTTGGAGCTGAATTAATATTTCGTGTTCTTGGCTGCAAATCAAAGAGAATAACTGTTACCTGCAAGAAAACACTTGTAAGTTTTTTCTGATAGTGGATCTGACTTTGTTTCATTATTTGCATATTCCTTGATCTTGATGTGTTTAGTTACTGGAATATAATGCATCTTGTTTCTATTATCATTACTTCTTTTATTTCCTTCTGCTGATTTTAGATATCATTTGCTACACTTCGGTTTTAGATAGAAACTACGTTCCTTCTTCATTTAGTCTTTTCAGTTAGCTATGAAATAATTTGTAGGAACTTTTATCCCGAACTTGTATCTTATTTGGAGGTTAGGAGTGGAGAAATGCTATTTAACTAATCCCTTCGTAGAAAGCACATATGCTAATATGACGTCTCTGGTTGTAACAGATTTAAGCCTCTTCTCATTTAGTGGAGTTAATATGTATATTCTTTGCAGGTTAAGTCAAAACTTCCGATTTTGAGTTCTTACGCTGATGCAACTGAAGGACTGGTGACACATGGCTGGATAACAAAGATTGAAAAGCATGGATGCTTTGTTCGCTTCTATAATGGAGTGCAAGGGTTTGTTGCCAGGTAATTGCTGCATTTGTTGTTGTATTTCATGTGCCATTGCCTTTCTGTTCTGGTTTCTTTTTTGGTGACCATTTTTTTCTCCATCATAAAGGGATTGGTTTATCTTCTATATTTTGATGATCTTGGTCTAATATGCTATACGTACTTTGATTAAGCAGATTTGAACTTGGTTTGGAGCCAGGAAGTGATCCCGCTTCAGTGTTTCATGTTGGGGAGGTTGTCAAATGTAGAGTTGCCAGTGCGGTTCATGGTACTCGAAGGATCAACCTCAGTTTTATGATAAAGCCAACAAGGTTTTTCCCTTTTAATCTGTTATGTGATAATCGTGTTGCGTTCAAGCCTGCTGTAATATCATTAAATGCTGCATCTCACATTTGTGTACATAATTTCTGACAGCGTTTCTGAAGACGATTCAATCAAGTTAGGTAGTATTGTATCTGGGGTAATTGATAGTATAACTCCTCAGGCAGTCACTGTCCATGTTAAATCCAAAGGTCTTCTGAAGGGTACAATTTCTGCAGAACATTTAGCTGATCATCATGGTATGTGTTTTCTCCTAAATGAGCGTATATTTTGAGTTCTGATTTTATTAATTTGTCTCTGAGTATTCTTTTTGTGATGTAGACCAAGCAAAATTAATGATATCACTTTTAAGACCTGGATTTGAGCTTGATAAGCTGCTGGTAATAGGTACGGTTATGATCACCCTTTGCTAATTTTCAGACTTGTTTTCTTTGCCTATATCCTCAACACATCTAAAGGACGTCTATTGTCTAAGCTTTTTTGTTAGTGTTGATGGTGGTTGAGAGAGAAACGTTTCTAGTCTTTCCCCAAATGATTGATTTAAGTCTGCTTCATTTATCTGACTCTGTAGTTTTTAAAACTAAGAAATATTACAGGATAGCAGTCATACTGTTGCAGTTTTAACTATTTTAATGGTTGAAGAAACGTAATAGTGACAGGGAATTATTTTTGTTTATCTTAGACATTGAAGGCAACAACTTGGCTCTCTCTTCAAAATATTCTCTCATCAAGTTTGCTGAAGAGCTCCCTTCGGACTTTAGTCAGCTCCAGCCAAACTCAGTGGTTCATGTGAGTAGTTGCGTCTTTGAAATGTAACAGTCGAATTTTAGTTGTTTGTTCAGTCGCATTTATTCTTATGAATTTGTGCACAGGGCTATGTTTGCAACCTGATTGAAAATGGCTGTTTCGTCCGTTTTCTTGGTCGGTTGACTGGTTTCGCCCCGAGAAGCAAGGTGGATTATTTTCTACTATGCGTCTTTAATACATTTTTGTTGGCATACTGTGTTTCTTTAAGTATTTCCATTTTATTTTTTAGGCAATTGACGAACCCAGGGCAGATCTGTCAGAGTCCTTCTTTGTTGGACAATCGGTTCGGGCTAATATAGTTGATGTATGTGAACGCTGGACTCAGGTCCCTACATTTATTTTGCTGAAGATACAATGAAATCTTGATCATTTGCAATATTTTTGTAGGTCAATCAAGAAAAAAGCAGGGTGACTCTTTCATTGAAACAGTCATCTTGTGCTTCTGTAGATGCTTCTTTTGTTCAAGAGTATTTCCTTACGGATGAGAAGGTAGATCTTCATACTTTCTCTTTTTATTGGGCTTTAAGACTTTATGTAACCCGTTGTGTATTGCACTTCAAATTGAGCTTGGGTTAGGAAGTTTTGGATTTGTCTGCATAACTTTAAGTAGCACTGTGTTTTTAAGAAGGATTGATTTCTAACTTTCTTTGTTTCGTGTGTCCAGATCTCTAACTTGCAATCATCTGATATTGCTGAAAGCGAGTGTAGCTGGGTTGAGAAATTCTCTATTGGGAGTTTGATCAAGGGAACCGTACAGGACAAAAATGACCTTGGTTTGGTGGTGAATTTTGACAATGTTAATAATGTCCTTGGTTTTATACCCAAGTATCATTGTAAGTCATTGTGGGTTGCATTGCATTATTAACACATCTGTACCTTGCCTCTGTCTTACACATTGTATTTTTTATTTGTAGTGGGTGGAACTAGTTTGGAAAACGGTTCTGTTGTCCAAGCAGTTGTTCTTGATATTTCTAGGGCAGAGAGACTAGTTGATTTGTCTTTGAAGCCTGAGCTCATAAACAGCTCAGCCAAAGAGGTGTCCAACAGTCAGTCAAAAAAGGTTTCTTTCTGGTCAAGTTTTTCTTTATTCGTGTTTTCTTTCAGCTCATTTTCTTTAGCTTGAGTTCAAATTGTGCTACTGTGGATGGATCTTATGAAACATTGTATCTTTTCTTTTGTTTCAGAAACGTAAAAGAGGTATTTCCAAGGAACCTGAAGTCCACCAGAGGGTCAGCGCTGTTGTAGAGATTGTGAAGGAGCAATACTTGGTAAGCGCTTTATTGCATTAAGTTAATGATTGTTGCATGTTACTCACTCAGAGTTGCCACTTTTTTCCAGATTTTGTCGATTCCAGAACATAATTACACTATAGGATATGCCGCAGTATCAGACTATAACACACAGAAGTTACCAGTGAAACAGTTTTCCACTGGACAAAGGTGATCATTTATCCATTTGTTAAATTATCTTTTATTTGTTAATTTTGCTCCCCTTTTTCATGAATTCTATACCCCCATGATTTCTTGGCCCTGCCTGGCTAAACTGATAAAAATGTGAAGTTGATAATCTAACTTCGATCGTACCTATAATTAGCAATATTCGTACTGTCCTTATTGATTTAGCTACTAGACCATAGCTAAGTTAGGTCTAGCTAATTTCTTTTATTGATTAGCTAAGTTCTTTTATTATTTTTCTCCGGGCAGTGTTGTTGCGTCTGTTGAGGCTTTGCAAAACCCTTTGACGTCCGGGAGGTTGCTTTTACTTCTTGACTCAGTTTCCGGGAATTCTGAGACATCGTCTAAGAGGGCAAAGAAGAAATCCAACTGTGAAGTTGGTTCTGTTGTCCAAGCGGAGGTACTAATGCCCTACTTTCATATTTTTTCTATACGTAAGGTATGTTAAGGAGAAAACAAAACAATCCAAAAATCGAAGGGAAATAATCCTGAGCTTGAAAACGAACAAAGAAAGAATTGGAATAGAAATTGTATGGAACTTAAGTAGCTAGCCAGTAGCCACCATAACTTCTACTGTGTCAGACTAACATCTTTTACTTTCTCAGATTACTGAAATAAAGCCTTTTGAAGTAAGAGTAAACTTTGGCCAAAGTTTCCGAGGAAGAATCCACATAACGGAGGTGAATTTTTTTATGTTACCATCATCATTGTAGATATTAATGTTCATTTTTCAGTATTGGGTGGACTAAAATTTGCTTAACTTGGTTGGATAGGTGAATGATGTAGGTACAAGTGAAGAACCTTTTGCCAAATTTAGAGTCGGGCAATCAGTGTCTGCAAGGGTTGTTGCAAAGCCCTCTCATACGGATAATAAAAAGAGTCAACTCTGGGAGCTTTCTGTAAAGCCTTCATTACTTAGAGGTAATCCAAGAGAATTGAATTTTTTTCACCAACCTATGGCTTATTGACTCACATTTGGAAATATATATTACAGAACCGTCACATCTTGTAGACGGTGTAATTAATCGTTTAGATCCATCTATTAAAAATATTGTTTTATCCCCACATCTAGCTGTTATGCTTGCAAAATTATTTTCAATTAGTTCAATAGTTGTAGATTAAGATCGAAAGTGATGAAATCCGTAAGCTTGTGTGTATCTTACATAGTCTCCGTATCTTTTTATGTTGCAATATCAATTAGACTCTGGTGGGCTGACTGAAGTGAGGGAACAACTTGAGTTTGCTTCTGGAGAGCGTGTCTGCGGATATGTCTACAAAGTGGATAAAGAATGGGTTTGGTTGGCAATATCTCGCAATGTGACGGCACGCATATACATTTTAGACACTGCATGCGATGCTCGTGAACTTGAGGAGTTCGAGGGGCGCTTTCCCATTGGTAAAGCTGTTTCAGGCTATGTTTTGACGTACAACAAAGAAAAGAAAACATTACGGTTGGTTCAGCGTCCACTACTGAATATCCAGAAAAGCATTGCCAATGATGGAGGGCCTAAAAAGGATAATCTAGACAGTAGCATTCCTGGTGGTGATGCTACTCTATTCATTCATGAAGGAGACATTTTGGGTGGAAGAATTTCTAAGATACTTCCTGGTGTTGGTGGACTTCGTGTGCAAATAGGTCCTTACGTGTTTGGGAGAGTTCACTTTACTGAAATAAATGATTCATGGGTTTCCAATCCATTAGATGGTCTTCACGAAGGCCAATTTGTCAAATGCAAGGTCTTAGAAATCAGCAATTCTAGTAAAGGGACTTTGCAAATTGACCTGTCATTACGGACATCACTAGATGGCATGAGTTCTGACCATCTCTCAGAAGTTTCCAGTAATAAGTAAGTTTTTCTTTTTCCTATAACAAGCATTACTGCCTGTGTTGCTCATCATCAACCTTCCAATTCATGTGTATTTCCTCCTTTATATATAGAATAAAATAAGTAACACTGACTTGATGATAACTATTAAGCCTTGCCTCTATGTGAACTTGAAATCACTTGCTGAAAGATTTTTCCAAATTATTTACAGTTTACTTATTAACCTGATGATGATTTGTATTGTCAGTGGTTACAAGCGCTTTGAAAGGATTGAAGATCTTTCTCCTGACATGGGCATCGAGGTACTTTTGCCTTAACAATTAATGATTCAGCAACTCAATCGCTTTCCTTATGGTAGAACTTATGTTTATTCAAATTTCTTTACAGGGTTATGTTAAGAATACGATGTCAAAAGGCTGTTTTATCATGCTTTCAAGAACACTCGACGCAAAAGTTCTATTGTCAAATCTATCTGATACA
This sequence comes from Raphanus sativus, assembly GCF_000801105.2. NCBI lineage: Eukaryota > Viridiplantae > Streptophyta > Magnoliopsida > Brassicales > Brassicaceae > Raphanus > Raphanus sativus. Next base: position 255,943 of record NC_079516.1, on the reverse strand, counting down.
TATGTCAAGGATCCCGAAAATGAATTTCCAGTAGGAAAACTTGTCACTGGCAGGTAAAGCAGATTTCCTGTCAAACAGACATTCTGTAATACAGTATGTTATGCTCTAACAAATTTAAATCTAGGGTGCTAAATGTGGAGCCGTTATCGAAGCGGGTAGAAGTCACTTTGAAGAAAGAAAAAGCTGGTGGACCACCAAAATCTGAATCTTATGACCTGAAGCAATTCCATGTTGGAGACGTGATTTCTGGGAGGATCAAACGTGTGGAGCCCTATGGGTTGTTCATTGAAATAGATCAAACGGGCATGGTAAAGATCTAGTTTTGTGTTACGTTAAAATCTCTTAATATTTCAAACAGTATGCTGCTTGCCAAATAGTTCGTAGGGAGTAACCAGAGTTGCCATATTTTATTTTATATCTTTCTTGTTTTTGTGTTAGGTTGGATTATGTCATAAATCACAGCTTTCTGATGATCATATCGAGGACATACATGCCACATATGAAGCTGGGGAAAGCGTCACCGCAAAGATTTTGAAGGTATGTAGTTCTCTGTCATTAAGAATTAGTGATGTGTAGTATTTTACTTGACAACAACTGATCCTTCTAGCCTTATGCTATAAGAACCCAGTAAATATAATCTGGGAACTAACGTGAATGTAGCTCTTCTATGATTTTCATTTAACATATTTTAAGATGTCATTGGTCTATCTAAGGAATATAACTGTTGTTTCTTTTCAATTTTGTGTTTCCCTTTAGCTGGACGAGGAAAAGCGACGTATATCGCTTGGGATGAAGAGTTCATATTTTATGAACAGCGATGATGACAAGGCACAGCCACGTGCTGAAGAAAACGCTGATGAAGCGAGCATGGAATGTGATCCAATCAATGATTCGAAGTCGGGAGTTCTTACAGCAGTTGGTGATTTTGGGTTCAATGGAACTTCTCTGGCTATTGCCCAAGTTGAGTCAAGGGCTTCTATCCTTCCGCTTGAGGTTGACCTTGACGACATTGAGGAGGCGGACTTTGACAAGAATCAAAATCAGAAACTACAGGGAGCCGATAAAGATGAAAAGAGCAAGAGAAGGGAAAAGCAAAAAGACAAGGAGGAAAGGTTGGCTATTTCTTTAGTTCCTGATTTGAAAGCTACGATGCTATATATTTGGTTTCCACCTGTGCTGAAAACATTTTCTTTTGTAGAGAGAAAAAGATACAAGCTGCTGAAGGAAGGTTGCTGGAGAATCACGCTCCCGAGAGTGCTGATGAATTTGAGAAATTGGTTAGAAGCTCTCCAAATAGCAGCTTTGTGTGGATTAAGTATATGGCGTTCATGCTTAGTTTGGCTGATATTGAGAAAGCCAGGTCCATTGCTGAGAGGTAATTTTCCTAACTTATATGTTCATCATTCAAGAAATAGAAAAAATCCAATGCAATGTAACACCTAGATCTAATACTTTTATGTGTGATTGTCTCCATATTCATTTTGTTTATCCTGTCTAAATCCTAAATCCTAAATATCTACTGAAGGGCTTTGAGGACTATAAATATTCGCGAAGAAGAAGAGAAGCTAAACATATGGGTTGCTTACTTCAACTTGGAAAATGAACATGGAAGTCCTCCAGAGGTAGACAAATGACTCTAGCGGAAGTTTTTTTGTTATCTTGCCTAAATATATTGCTATCTTACTCTAGTGTTTGGTTCTCGTTTCCAGGAAGCGGTAAAGAAAGTTTTTGAAAGAGCGCGTCAATACTGTGATCCAAAGAAAGTTTACAATGCCCTCTTGGGAGTGTACGAGAGAACAGAACAATATAAATTGGCTGATAAGCTACTTGATGAGATGATCAAGAAGTTCAAGCAATCCTGCAAGGTACATGCTGTTTGATTTTTTTTCTTCTTTTAGCAAGGGTTCGTTCTTCACTCTTTTTAACGACTTTTCAACCGGATGTGTGCATGGTTAGGTTTGGTTACGGAAGATACAAAGTTGTCTAAAGCAAGACCAGGAAGACATTCAGTCCGTCGTGAACCGTGCCTTGCTATGTCTTCCGCGCCGTAAGCATATTAAATTCATATCACAGACCGCTATTCTTGAGTTCAAATGCGGAGATGCAGACAGAGGGAGGTCACTGTTTGAAGGCGTTCTTAGGGAATACCCGAAAAGAACGGACTTGTGGAGTGTTTACCTTGACCAGGTTCGTTATAATATTCCACTTCTTCAAAATTTCTGTTTCGTTTGCCATCTCAAGTTTTGTTTGGTAAATTACAGGAGATTCGGTTGGGCGAAGTTGATGTGATAAGGTCGTTGTTCGAGAGAGCCATTAGCTTGAGCTTGCCTCCTAAGAAGATGAAGGTACTTGCCTGCCATTCATAAAATCTCCTTTTTATTTAGTGTTTGGTCACTGAAGACTTTGTTTTATCCCTGTTGTGCGTTTTGTATTGGCAGTTTTTATTTAAGAAGTTTTTGGAATATGAGAAAGCTGGTGGTGACGAGGAGAGAGTGGAGTACGTGAAGCAAAGGGCAATGGAGTATGCAGACAGTACTTTGGCCTGAGATGTTGTTTGTAACGGAAGCACCAAGTTTTGTAAAATACTATAATTTTTGAGAACCAGCCATTGAAATAGGGTGCAAGAGATTGACATGTTTAAGTTGTAGAATACAGTTTTGAGATCCTATTACGTTTTCATTTTCCTTTTCTAATACGTTAAGATAATAACGAATTTTTTTTATCAAAATAGAAAGAAAAACTAAGTTAAAGGAACGTGAAAAAAATCTAAGTTAATGTGTAATACTCCATCCGTTTCGAATTATATGTCGTTTTGGAGCAAAATTTTCGTTTCAAAATAAGTGTCGTTTTATGATTTCAATACAAAATTTATCAACTTTTAATCTAATCTATTTTTCTATTGGTTGAAATCTAATTAGCTGTATTGGTAATGATGTTTTTATCTAGTAAATATACAAAATTAAATGTTTTATTAATCTGTATGCCGAAGTCTAGAACGACAAATAAATTGAAACGGAGGGAGTATAAAATAACTCGTGTTTTGATTTGTAACCCTGCATATGCGTTAAAAAGATTCATGGTTTTTAACCTTAGGGCCCACCTTATAGGTGTAATATTAAAACCTAACATTAAGATCCAACCCAAATCAGAAAATGATGTTGTGAATGATCAATGTGAGTGGCCAGTGGGTATACAATGGACTATATATAAACTTTCTTGATTCTTGCAGGAAGCTATCAATCACAATGGAATACCTTTCTTCTTCTGTGTACCAATACAATGCAAACACAAGCTTGTTTAGTTTTTGGTCACTGACTAGCTTAAACCAGAAAGAAATAATAAACCTTAAATCAAAATTAAAATTAAAATTAAAAATATTGGAAACCTTATTCTACAAATTTTCATGAATTTTTAATTTTTAAAAAAATATTTAATATTTATCCAACAAAAGAAATTTCCATTATTTTAAAAGAAAAGTCTTGCAATTTCACCAGCTAACCTTTGTCAAAAAGAAAAAATTTAACCAGCTAACCAGAAACAAACCGTGGAAGAAATTAATTAAACCGGTTCGTTACTGGATATACAAAACCCTAGTTCTCAGTCGTATATAAAACGCTGCTAGAGTGTTCAAAACCGTCCTCTTGAAGATTTTCTGCTCACTCTCCGCCCTAACTCTCACCCGCGACGCTTAACGATCTCAGGTGATTCTCTCTCTCCAAACTCTCTCTCTACCTCTATATCGTATATGTTACTTTCGCTCACACTCTTGTTTCTCTAGCAGTTATGGCCGCCGCCGCGGAAATCGACGCTGAGATTCAGCAGCAGCTCACCAACGAGGTCAAGCTCTTCAACCGCTGGACCTACGACGACGTTTCGGTAACTTATCCTCTTCGATTCCTCGCCTCTGTTAGATATAGCCATTGCTTCCTTTGTGTGTCAGATTTGATTGGAATCTAGCCTTTGTATAGTATATTGCAACTCTCTATTTAGGTTTATTCGATATCTCTAATCACATTAGCCTCAGTGTATAAGTTATGATCATAACTAATCAAATTAGCATGAACAGTCGCAGTTTAGAGTTATGGTGCTAACACTATAGAGATCCTTCCTTGTTATTGATCTTTGTAGCTTAGTTTGTCTTAGTTCAACTTCTGAAAGACTCATTTTGGTTTTTAAAATGTATTTGTATTCATTTTGTTTTTTTGTAATCTTTTTATATGTTGTTAGGTCACAGATATCAGTCTTGTTGACTACATTGGAGTTCAGGCAGCTAAGCACGCCACCTTCGTCCCCCACACAGCCGGAAGATACTCTGTGAAGAGATTCAGGAAGGCTCAGTGCCCCATCGTCGAGAGGCTCACAAACTCTCTCATGATGCACGGGAGAAACAACGGAAAGAAGTTGATGGCGGTTAGGATCATCAAGCACGCCATGGAGATCATCCACCTCTTGACTGATGCCAACCCGATCCAGGTCATCATTGATGCCATTGTTAACAGGTACCAAAGAGGCTACGTGTTTAACCTGTTGTATTGTTGCAATAGTGTGCCTTTTTTTTCCTGATGGTCGTTTTGTTTGTTTGTTGGTTCAAACAGTGGTCCTCGTGAAGATGCTACAAGAATTGGTTCTGCTGGTGTTGTTAGGAGACAAGCCGTTGATATCTCCCCTCTAAGACGTGTGAACCAGGCTATCTTCTTGCTTACAACCGGTGCTCGTGAGGCTGCTTTCAGGAACATTAAGACTATTGCTGAGTGCCTTGCTGATGAATTGATCAACGCAGCCAAGGGCTCCTCCAACAGGTAATTACACAATCTACACATCTCTTAAAAATGGTTTCTTATGTGTGTTGTTTATCATCGAAAACTCTTGCAGCTATGCCATCAAAAAGAAGGATGAGATTGAGAGAGTCGCCAAGGCTAATCGTTAAAGAGTTTCCTTTTTCCCTGAGGGTTACAATCTTTGTCGAATCAATTTTATGCTCTGTTTTCAACTAGATTGGAATGTGTTTCAAATGTTTTCTTCTTTGAAGTTTATGTTGTCTGGACGACTTTGAATAGATACACTTGATACTTTTATTTATTTCGATATCTACAAGGAAGTGCAGAGCACGTTACTTTGGTAATTATAATCTTAAAGCTTCTTCGATATTACAAGGAGAGATACTGAACACATTGCAGTAATTATTCATACATTGCAGTAATTATTCGACTCGATTCATGTAATTGACATTACTCTTCAACACACTTAATATCGCATCCATCCAAGTTTAAATATCTTCAAACATAACGCAAGTACTTGACAGTTGACACAATTTATAAAGACATCACACCAAACATGTTGATACTTAATTAGTTTATCTCCTTTGGTGGCTTCACAATAAGGATGGGACAGTTGGCGTGATGAGCACAGTAGTCGCTAACGCTCCCAATAAACGCTCTGCCAAAACGTAATAAGCAAAAAAAATTGAAACCGCGGTCACAAAATTTGAGAAAGGTTTGGAATATAGTAAAAAAAGTGAAAATATCTATTATACCTTCTGATCTTGCCAAGGCCACGACTACCCACAACGAGAAGATCAACGTGCATTTGCTCAACCGCCTGGCAAATCATGTCTTTTGCGTCGCCTTCAAGCACCATAGTCTCAGTACGTATCTGCATACATGACGCAAGTTTTGTATGTGAAATCTATTTAGCTATACTAAGTTGTACCAATTTAATGCTTACAAGGGCTACGATCAATAGAATTATATGTATGAAAAGTGATGCTTGTAAACCTGCTTGGCTCGACACATATGGAGTGCACGCGAGAGAAGGGCTGCAGAGGCCTCCTGTTCTGCTTTTTTCACTGACTCTATCATCGACGAAGATGCGTAGACTGCTGCTTTTACATCCGTTCACAGAACCAAGTTATTCATCATATATAACATAAAATAAAATGTGAATAAGTTTTGTTTTCACTATACGAATAAATACTAAAATCGAACATGTTATTCATTTAAGTGTAAATATATACTTAATATTAGCACAATGTTTTAATTTTATGTTGGGAGCCAATTGTAATTGTTAGATGAGAGAGATCAATGGATAGGACCTGTTGCGCCGCCGGGTCCAGCCGGAAAAGCAGCAAAGTGATGGGACGGAGACTGCACATGAACCACCGTGAGCAAGCCACCTTCCGCTTGAGCCGCCTCAGTGGTCATTAAGAGGTTAGAGAAATGGTCAATGACCCATTGAAGAGCATAGAAGCTCGAATCACTCTCGTCGATAGCAACCATCATCCTCTTTGTTATTGTCACTGTCGGTGCTTCAGCCACTGTCGTCTCCGGCTGCTTCTCCACCGCCAATGTTTCCATCGCCGCCGTTGCTTGATCCTCCGCCATTGGACTCTGTTTTAATAGTTTTTTTAGCTAATTCAATAATGATGTGAGCAAGCTCTGTTCCATTAGCGATGCTTTATATATTGCATGCAAAGTATGATACGTACTCGCACGCAACTGCCAAGTGGCATGCATGGTTGAGAATGTAACGTGCAATAAGATAGACATACCTTTATTTAGTTTTTTTGTTCAAAGGAAGGTTATGTTAATAAAAATGAATTAAAAAAGGTGCATGCTATATGTGTTAGTGGTTTGTAATTATCTGTTTGCTTACGGTTTTCCTTTTATTGTGTCGATCTCTATCTTCATCCGTTTTTCACTTTTGCTTTAGACGCCACTCAACAGAAAGAAAAAAAAATGAAAAAAAGAAGCAGAAAAGAAAGAAACTGAATTCAAATTATATATATTTGTATGAAAATGTCACATAATTGAATGAGAACTCACGCCGATCAATTCATTCACACGATACTTGATTTGTAACTCGTAATATAAATCACTTAAATGTATTTTATTATAGATTCTTTGTTTAATAAACTGCAGTGGTAGGGGAATATAATTACTTATAGAACACATGGAAAGTACACAGAAAGATGTGCGCTTCACGTTAGATAGTTTTGTAAATCTATTTGTGACGGTTAAAAACAAAGTCATACTAGTGAAAACATGTGATGTTGATCAAAGTCCATTCTAATATTGTACCTAAAAATACTCTTCAGTTGTTTGTTTTTAAATTGATTATGCGAATTATTGGCGTTTTTTTAATTAGGCAATATCTTCGTTTCTCCAACTAGCTTAAAGGGAAGCGCTTCGATGCCAGAGATCGTAAAAGGAGAGCAAAAGCAAGAAAAGGAGAAAAGCAAGAGGATGTTGATATATTGATCATAAGCCTCTACACATTTCCGATTCAGAAAAAGAAACTGATCCTACTCCAACCACATAAAAAGAAGTATCAATGTATATCATCCATCAACCATCATCATCCATGTCACCTTTTGATCATCAAACTCTAATAAACTAAACTGATTTGTACGTAAAATTCAAATAGTGCATTGCCATTGAACCATTAAATATATTTCCTTTTTGAAATTACATTCTTTTAATATATATAAATGATTTTTTTCTTAAATTATAGGTTTTAGTTATATTTCCTTTTTGATATTACATTCTTTTAATAGAAAAGATATTAATAGGTGAGCAAAATCAAGAAAGGGAGAAAAGCAAGACTGCAAAGGAAGGCCTCTGCACATTTTCTGTTTCAGAAAAAAAAAGCTGCTTAGTCTACTCCAACCACATAAAAATGTGGCCAAGTAGTCCATCGGGTAATGATAATTCACAAGACGCTATCCGAAATATTTTTTTCTTTAAAATATAAAATTGCTATGTGATTGTTGTAGCATCAATCTATCATGTATGTAGTGTTCTATCCCCAAAATCTAAGAGCATCTGTAATCGTGTATTGCCATGGCTCTATTTTCAATTCCAACTTTTGATTATTTTATTAGTTTTTTTCTTTTTCGTTTAATAATAAAAAAATGAACTAATTGGAGGCCGCCACATAACATAGGGTCCGCGATACAGTAACGAAACACAACCAAAACGAATCTTTACGTTAGGATTTACGAGGTCAGTAACAACACTATTACCAAATACAACAAAATATTTTAATATTTTTTAAGGAATCAGAGCCATATATCCCGCGTTGCGGGTGCTCTAATAAACTAAATTGATCTGTACATAATATTGAAATAGTAATTTGCTAGTGAACCATGCATGAACACAGTCAAAAAAGATTCAATACAAAATATCAATGATATGGATTATTAGTTAGATACTAGTTTCAACTGTTGATAGACCAATCATAGTCTTGGTAGACGATGTGAACATAACCTCCTCCATCCTCACCGAGGAGATGGGTTAAAAGACCTGCTTTGTTTGCATCTACATAACTCATTATCCACTTCAACAATTTTTTCCCTTCGCTAAAATCCTCCTTATACCTATACATTTACCACAACAAAGCATGTTAAATAGACAATCATTTTAGATATTGTGTTGACAATTAGTTACCACTTGATGATTCTTGATAGATGAACGACTCTCTTGTCCAAGACAACTTTAATTCCACCGTTTTGGAAAAATTCTCTAGCTGCTCGTTTGAGCTCAGCTTCAACTCCTTGCGGTGTGAAAAACCTCACCACTGGATTGGATTTGGTCCCATCACAAAGCCCAAAATGTACTAGTGGATTCAGTTTTTGATGACTAAGCTGCCATTATATAAAGATGAGATAATATCAAGCCAAAAAAACAACACTATATATATATATATATATATAGAATCACATAATCATACATCTTGAAGCATGGCCACCATTACCTCATGATGTGTGCTGCCTCTCATAAACGGTTTAATAAATGGATACGACTGTCTATGAGCGCCTCGGAGGATGTTGTTTCTTATGGAGTTAAGGGAATAAGAGTAGCCTCCTACAACGTACTGAAAATCGGCGAAGAAGGATCTTCTTGCAATCATTCCATCGGAACGTCCGATTCTGATCAAAGCATGGATCACCATTGCGTTGTACAAGTTCAAGAAAAATGCTAGTTTCTCGTCTGTTGAAAGTTCGAGAAGATTCAACCGTTGTAGATCTTGAGCCAAATTCAAGTACCTTCATCCGGCCGAAGGCATTATTAAAATTGAATCAGTTAATAAAAAACATATTGTATAAATAATCTAATCATTTAAATATTTACAAACTATAGTGTATAAATAATCTAACCACACTTTAGTACATTAAGATGCTTTTTTATCTGAAAGACCAAAAAATGCAAAACTATAGACATACTATCATTTTTCTCCCAGAAAACAAGTATATATTTTTATACAAAAATAATATTTGAACCAACAAATTTAAATATGTACCTTCGAAATTCTTCACTCTGACTGATTCTAACGTAATCAACACGAGAATGGTCATCAGATGAATAAGACTCGACGATAGCAGTCATGATTTTGAATAGCTTCTGACCAACTATGACTGCATCTTGGGGCTCCATGTCATTTGTAGAGCCTCTAAAATTATAACAGTTTGAAATAAATGGCTCGTGCTCAAGGAAACGATAGTAATGGTTTCCGTCTTCGAATTCATTTTCTCTATAATTTAAAATAAAAACAAAAAGAAGTTCAATAAATAAAACAAAAATAATATTTATGTGAAATCCTTTTTAAATGAGAAAACGAAGAAAATTCATTTATATGTACCCAAAGACATGGTGGATAAAGTGTTTCTTGGCTAGCCTCTTGCCAATTTCGACGGCCTGCATATAAGAAAGCAACCAAACAAGCTTTGAGAAAATTAAATCATAAAGAATTATGCAGACGTGAAATCCCCTTATTATTAGGCCCTTTCTCAAAGAAAAAATCACCCTGTTATTATTTATTTAAGTAAAACAATCAAAGTTTTATAGATACAAGGATACCAACATTTTAGGTAGTATTATCACACACTCTTTTTAGTTTATTTATATGATTAGGAATCGATATTCTGGGTAATTGTAGGTATATTCAAATAATTTTAACTAATTAAGTCTTTATGTGATTTGGATATTCATGTCAGATAAGAACAAACACAAATACCTGTTCTAGAATAAACATCCCTAGTTAAACCTTTGACTAAAAACATACTTTACTAATATTTTCCAAAGTCGTAACTAATTATACCAATAAGAAATCTACCTATCTTGTGTTCAATTCAAAGTTTCTCTTTGACTATTTTGTTATCTCGTAATATACATTGCATGGTTACTCGCAATGTTATACGTCACATGTTTGTACTGATGCACAAGCAATGTATGACGTGGTAATAAATTTTATCGCGTTTACACAAAAAAAAAATTCAATCCTATTAAAAAACACACAATGAAAAATATATTGACAGGTCGATTAGATTCGATTTAATATGGCAATTTGAAAAAAAAACATATTGACATGTTGTTTAAATTTTAGTGCCCAAATAGAATATCCAAGTCTACCCAAAACTATAAATCATATATTAATATTTGGTTGACCTCTTCAAGATTCTGAGATTATTGTTTGAATCTAATGTTGACCTCAAACCAAAGCAACTGGTTTAGTGTGTCTACCTAAAGATATGATACGTGCGTAACACACGATTAAATTTTTTGAAAATGATCGTACCTGCTTCCTCCCGCAATCCAAGTGATGAATCAATATCTCGACCATCTCGGCCCCTGAGAAACAGTTCTTAACGATCTTCATCTTCATCAACCTATCCTTAATCGGCAGCTTCTGCCTCAAAACCCTAACGAACCTCACCATCTCATCAACACCACCAACGCCCTCGCCTTCCTCCTCGTCGTCGAAACCGTACATCACCGGCGACGGCGCATCGCCGCAACACTTCTCCGCCAGCAACTCCTTGATCCCCCGATCGAACTCTCCGCTGTTACGCAGCGAGTTCAGCGCCGTTAATCCTCCGAAGTGTTTCTCGTTGAAGAATATCTGAGGGACCTGAGAGCTCCCTGTTCTCTCGATCAGCTCCTCCTCTCTGTGCGTGTACACGTCGATGTTGATCTCGGAGAAATCGAAGCCTCGCTCCCGGAGAAACGATCGGACGGCGGTGGAGTCTCGGCAGTTGGATCTCGAGAAGAAAGTGATCCGTCCTCTGATCTCGTCTCCTTCTTCGCTTTTCAGCTTCACTAGAACCTTGACTCCGGAGATTTCGAACTCCGTCACGTCCGATGATTTATCGAGACCCTTCTTCCTCGAAACGTCGCCGTTCTGATTTAAATTCGCGATGCGTTTGGAGATCGCGTTCCCGCTTTGACGGATGAGTTTCATCATATCGATGACGGCGAATTTCTTCTCCTGAGGCGTTGATTCTTCTGACGAGACGCGAGTGCCACGTGGAGGCTCGAGTTTCGGTAGGTAAGGATGAGGCGGGAGAGTCTTCTCGAGACTTTGACTGTTGTTTGAGGTTTCCTTCATCAGAAATTCAGAATTGAGTTTGAATCAGAATATCCGATGAAGAGATGGTGGTGCAGCTTTTGAATTCTTAGTTTCCGAGAAAATCTACTTTTCCAAATCTGAAAAAATGAAGAAATATAAATAGATTTTCAACAAAAAGTTAGTTTCATGCATATATCTCTCAATAGTCAAGATACATTAACTCACTTTATAAACTTGCCAAAATTTTATGTTTACTTAGACTTGGTCCAAAATCATTATGTGATTACTTAATTGTTATGATGGTTTTACCAGAATAGACCAAAACCAAATAAAATCATCCAAACCAAGACTGTGAACCACAATTTTAAATGGAGAAAACTCTAGCAATTAAATCCAACACCACAACAGACAAAAAATATTAACCATTCTGTTTGAGACCGAACTCAAGTTATAACAAGATTTTTGTTTAGATTATCTTTTTCTTGTTCATTCTAAATTCAAGCATATAGGGAAAAATAAATTAATAATCGATAAATTAATAAACATTATAAATTAATAAATTTCTCCGATCTTGGTGTAAATATGATAATATTCGATAAAATTATAAGATAATAATATTTAAATCATAAATTAATAATTACTATACATATGAGTTTATATATATTCTTCTAAAATGAACTTTATCTCTAATTTTAATTTTAGTTTTATTGAATTACACATGAAAGTGAATTTGTATTATATAATATGTATTCATCATACATAAACCATATCAATACTCTAATAAAAAATAATTAAAATTCAAATCTATAAACTCTAACAAATATATAATATTATGAATTAAATATTCTTTTCATCCTCTACACTAAAAACAATTAAGAATAAAATTCTTTTCAATTAATAACTCTATAAATTAATCAATTTTTGTAATTTTAGTATTTTAATTTATAGAGTTTTTACTATATAAAATTTGTATATACACATGATGACGTGGGTAATTGGTAGTTTTAAGAAGGGAATGCTAAGAAAGAAAAAAGCCACAATAAATATGCATGTAGGAGGAATCTGTTGTTTGACAAAAAAAAAAGGGAGGAATCTGCTTATCAATTTGTATACCTTCCTTCCTATAGACTATAGTACCTATCACCTTCAAATAACAGCCTTGTTTTTCTCAGACATCGCTTGCTCTTGGTACGTAAATATCACAGAGAAAGCAACTTTGATAATCTACAAACTAGATATCTTCATCATTGGATTTACATGCATGGGCTTGTGCTTCCCATGTGACATAGTAGTAGGATCCTCATGTGCACAATAAGTCCAAAATATGATAATTAAAATTTGCAGTTTTAGATTCAGTTAAAAAATTAGCTTTTTCAGCAATATGTATTTCAATTTGAAAATCTTAAGAAATGCATATTATATATTACTTTCCAATCATTGTGACACATAAAAGTTAAATATTTTGTAAAAAGGTACAGAACTTATAAATGAAAGTGTATGTGTATTATACTACTGTTAGTATATTAATCACATTTTAATTTGTAATATGACATGAATATATACAAAATTTAGATTATTAAATATTTTATATATTTTCCTAAACTATATGAAATCTGTATTTCTATTTACCTAATTTAAACCCTTTCGAAAATGTTAATCAAATTCAAAAAACAATTATTCAGACACTTGAAAGTAGGCCTGGGTTTGCGGGTCAACCCGTCCTGCGACCCACGGATCAAATGATTATTTTGCATTCAAAAATCCGACCCGCATAACCCGCGAACCAAATATCTTATATCCGCACTCGCCCCGCTAAAATCCGCGGGTAAACCGCATGACCCGCGGGTAATAATAATTATATTAAAAATAATTTATTTTAATTATATATTAATTATTTTTAAAAAATAATATTAAAATAAATAAAATTTTATATATTTTATATATTATTTACGAAAAATAATTATTTTAATTATATATTAATTATTTTTTAAAAATAATATTAAAAATGCATTTATATTATGCGGGTTGGCGGATACCAGCGACTCATATTCGGCTAACCCGTACCCGCCCCGCTTAAAATAATCTTAACCCGCATCCGCACCCGCAATTCAAAATTTTCAAATTGCTCGATCCGCATCCGTTCCGCGGCGGATCAAACGGGGCGGGATCCGCGGGCTTTGATCAAAATTCACAGCCCTACTTGAAAGCAATGGTGACGGTTACGGTGACAGTGAAAACACGTGGATAGTTCTCATTTGGTTTCAGGATCTTCAGAAGTCGTACCTGTCATAAATCTGAACTCAAAGAATATACGTTAATTAAGTTGCCAAAAAAAAAAGAAAGAAAAAAGAATATACGTTAATTACAAAATAAACCCTCAACTTTGTTAAAAATATCGTAATCATTCCAGTAAAAGAAAGCAGAGACTGATCTCCTCTGCAAAGTTCTTACCTCACTCCCTTCTTATCCCTTTTGATTATTTCTCTATTTGGCGCTCTTTTTTCACTTCTCAATCCCACCGTCAATCGCTCCAGAGGAATGACTCTGATGACTACGCCGCCGCTAGATGTAATCTCCCGATTAACCTTATATCGTCTTTGTGTCATTTTTTGTCGGGTTCATGATGGGGGGTTCTGATCATAGGGTCGTGAGATTAGGGTTTACACGAGTTTAGAAGTCTGATTTTAATTCTTTGCACTTCGTTTACAGCAGCAAAAGGACGAGGAGATGCTCGTTCCGCATTCTGACTTGGTCGAAGGACCTCAGCCCATGGAAGGTAAGGTCTCTTGTATTCTCCTCGCGTTTCTGCTCTTATTGGATGGTGCAGATGTTTATAGCACTTGTGGATAATGCTGGGAGGGTAGAAAATAATGTTTCACTGTTCACTAGGGTTTTGTCTTTTTTTTTTTGGTTTGTGGCTTTCTTGTAGTTGCTCAGCCTGAGGAGAATCCGCCAGCCGAGGAGATTCCCACTCTGAAATTCACGTGGTACACCCAAGGTTTCACCAGGCTCAACGTTAGGAGGCTTTACTCTGATGTATTTGTTGTTGGAGGTTATAAATGGTAATAGCTCATACACTTGTAAGATTCATTTTTTTGTCATGATGTGGCATTTTGTGTGAACTGATGTTTTTTTCTCTTTTCAGGAGATTATTGATTTTTCCAAAAGGAAACAATGTCGACCATTTGTCCATGTACTTGGATGTTGCTGACGCTGCGAGTTTGCCTTACGGGTGGAGCAGATATTCACACTTCAGCCTGGCTGTAGTGAATCAAATGAACAGCAAAAATTCCATCAGAAAAGGTATGTTTAACTGATTAGTTTTGTTCATATATATTATATATATAGCACTCTTACTGCATGCGTTAAATGAGCACGTACAGAGACCCAACATCAATTCAATGCAAGAGAAAGCGATTGGGGGTTTACATCATTCATGAATCTCAGCGAGCTCTATGATCCCACTCGTGGATATTTAGTGAATGATACTCTTCTGATCCAAGCTGAAGTTGATGTGCCGAAGGTTATAGATTACTTGTCATATGACTCAAAGAAAGAGACTGGTTTTGTTGGACTTAAGAACCAAGGTGCTACCTGTTACATGAATTCTCTCCTACAGACATTATACCACATTCCTTACTTCAGAAAGGTGGGTGGATGCATGTCTTTGCTTTGTTCTTTTTTAATTTTTCTAAATCACGATTTCGCCAAATACATCTGAATAATGCAATTTATTTCCTTGCAGGCTGTTTACCACATGCCAACAACTGAGATTGATGCACCTACGGCTAGTATCCCATTGGCGCTCCAGGGTTTGTTTTACAAGCTTCAATATAATGACACCCGTGTAGGGACAAAGGAGCTGACAAAGTCTTTTGGTTGGGATACGAATGATTCGTTCATGCAACATGATGTTCAAGAACTCAACCGAGTTCTTTCTGAAAAGCTTGAGGACAAAATGAAGGTATGCCTGCCTCTTCTGCGTAGCCTTTTATTTTCAGCTAATGATTCTTTTTTTTTTGCTTTTTGAAGGGGACTGTTGTGGAGGGAACAATACAGAAGCTATTTGAAGGTCACCAGATGAATTACATTGCGTGCATTAATGTCGATTACAAATCTACAAGGAAAGAATCATTCTATGGTATGTAGTTTTGAACATTAAGCTATATCTTGTCTTATTATTTATCAAACTAAATTTACAGCCGTGTAATTTTGTCTTTTGGCAGACCTCCAGCTTGTTGTGAAAGGCTGCAAAGATGTATATGCTTCTTTTGACAAGTATGTTGAAGTTGAACGCCTTGAAGGAGACAACAAATACCAGGCAGAAGGACATGGTTTGCAGGTTGGATGCCTTTTTCTTTTTTGTTTAATATGTTGCCAAAGCTGAATGTTGTGTAATTGTCAACCTTATTTGGGTAACCATTGTTGTCTGTATATTATATGTTATAGTATCTGTATAGTGTCTAAATGCTATCAAGCAGTATAAAATGAATTTACAGAGAGCATTATAAACTAGTATTGTTCGAACTTATTAAAATTTATTTGATTCTTAGTTACTTAGTCGACTTATAATCATATATCTGAATAAATTTATGTTTTCAGGATGCGAAAAAAGGTGTTCTGTTCACTGACTTTGCACCCGTACTTCAACTTCAGCTCAAGAGGTTTGAATATGATTTTATGCGAGACACAATGGTGAAGGTTAGTATTTGAAGTTCTACTACTTACATGCTGACTTTATTGTAGGCTTACACTTATATCAGTTTTTGAATGCTGACGGAACTTTATTTGTAGATAAACGATCGATATGAGTTTCCTCTTCACCTGGATCTCGACAGAGAGAATAGAAAATACCTATCCCCTGATGCTGACAAGAGTGTTCGTAATCTCTACACACTCCATAGGTATGTATTTCCTCTGTATCTTGGCTTTGTAACTTGAGTTGACTTTCTGCTAGGTTTCCCTTCTCATGGTAGCTGGTTGATGTAGCTTAGTTTTACTTAATATATGGACAGTTAAATTTTATTTTGTGTTGCCTGATGTGCTTGCTCATTCTATGCAGTGTCTTAGTCCACAGTGGAGGAGTGCATGGAGGGCACTATTATGCTTTTATTAGGCCAACACTCTCAGATCAATGGTATGTATCATTCTATTGTCTCTGCTTTTCCGTATCTATTATTCTTAACTTATTTTTTGGTCAAGTATTATGCTTAATTAAGTGTTGTAAATTGTAAACTATCAAGTTATTTTATTGAAACCTAGTTTGCTCATCATTTAAGCTGGCAGGATTGAAGTCATGTTTTGTGATATGTGATATGTTATTGGATTTCTTTTTATCTTTTATTCACATCTCTAAACTTGCGTGTAGTATATTTGTTTCACTAGGTGTTTTCCTGTGCAGTAAAAAAAATAAGACATGTCATATTAATACATGTCATATTATTTTTGTGAAAATGATTGTAGAGAGGACATGTGGCAAAATCACTTCTCAAAGATAGTCTAGAGGATATATGAGATTTACTGTATAAATAAACTTCTTAGTTTTTTCGTGTGCCTTTTCTGCCATTTTATCGTTGAGATAACTAATTGTTGCGTTTCCTATGGTTTCTGGCGTGGGTTTTTGGCACTTATCAACATATTTGCTTTAAGCTTTACTTGCATGTTACTTCTAATTCTTATAGGTATAAGTTTGATGATGAACGGGTGACGAAGGAAGAAGTGAACAGGGCACTAGAAGAGCAATATGGGGGTGAAGAAGAGGTACTGCTCTTTTACTAGGACTTTAATGTTTGCTATGTAAGTCGTAGTTTCCTCACTTCATGTATTCTCGAATTTGGTGCCTCTGCAGTTGCCGCAAAATAATCCTGGTGTCAATAATCCACCTTCTAAATTCACAAAATATTCCAACGCATACATGCTTGTTTATATCCGGGAAAGCGACAAGGATAAAATAATATGCAACGTTGATAAAAAAGATGTTGCAGAACATTTACGGGTAAGAAATTCAGTTACACGCTTTTTTTTTCTTTTTCTCTGCGTATCTGTCTTGGTTTTGCCTGAATGAGTTTCACATGTTCTTGACAGGTGAGGCTGAAAAAAGAGCAAGAAGAAAAGGAAGATAAAAGAAAATATAAGGCTCAAGCTCACCTTTTCACTACAATCAAGGTTTTCTACTTTTCATAAATTGGGTCCAAAAATGTGTTCTTTTATAGGTCTGGTATATATTTGATACTGATGTTAATAATGCAATTTATGCTTTTTTGTAACAGGTCGCAAGAGATGAAGACATCACTGAGCAAATTGGAAAGAGTATGTATCTTGATCTTGTTGATCATGAAAAAGTTCAGAGTTTTCGAATCCAGAAACAGACTCCCTTCCAACAATTTAAGGTAGATGCCTGTATCTTTCTATTTGTTCCAATTTTAAAAGAAAATTTAGTCTCAGTAGGAGGTTGGTTTTATGAAGAAATTTATTTTTGTTAACTTGAATCTACCTTGGAAGAATGGATTTTTGCAGTGTTGCTGGTTATCTAGTTTCTTATGGAAATGTAGCTATAACACTGTTTAAAATTTGTCCTCATGTAGGAAGAGATGGCCAAAGAATTTGGTGTTCCGGTTCAGCTTCAGCGGTACTGGATTTGGGCAGAGAGGCAAAACCATACTTATCGTCCCAACCGTCCCCTATTACCTCATGAAGAACTACAGACGGTAGTTATCCTTTTTCTATAAATATTTCTTTTCTTGCATTCGGGGGTTGCCTCTTTCATATAGGATTATTTAATTATGTAATGTAACATTTTGGATATGCGACACATTAAAACCGTCACAGATTTATCTGTGTATAATAATCTGCTCTAGGACATATTACTAGTTGTGATTATTCTTTTATTAAATCTGGAGGCCCTTTTGGGTTTCTTCATACACTGTCATGCCTAGGTACTCTTTTGCTTGTCACGAACTGAAAGTGTCTTGTTCTCCAAATTCTTTGTTTTAAAAATCTTAATTCTGAAGATCTTATTGTAGGTTGGACAGATAAGCGAGGCATCTAACAAGGCAAACAATGCTGAACTAATGCTGTTTTTGGAAATAGAGCGTGGATTGGTAATAATACTTCCACTAGATTTTGACCCGCGCTTTCAAAGCGCGGATTTATATTTGGTGAAAATTTTATATAATCACATTTATATAATCCGTCTTGTATGTGCATTTATATAACCCGTCTCATATATGTGTTTTATATCCGGGTTTATGTTCGGTTAAAACTATATTGTACATGTATTTTTAGGTTTTTAATTTTGAATTAGATATTTTAAATATAAATCAATATAACAGTTTTATAGTTTTGATCGGTGTTTTGAAACCCGACTCGGACCTGCGGTTGAACGAATTACCGGTTTGTAACCCGGTATTTTTAATATTGTGATTTTTTCTAATGATAAGACAAATTCGGTGATCATAAGTTGGAAATTTGTTTAAAATATATTTATATTTTTCAAAATCGTTCTAAATGATAATGATTGTTGTCAAAATTAATAATTTTAGAATTAGAAAACCGGTGGTTAATAACAGTATCAAACATGGAAATAATCGATGCAGTATCAAACAAAGAAATAATCGCAGGCCGAAATTAAATTAGGAAACCGGTGATTAATGACAAATCAAAAAATAATTAAGAAGAAATTGGCGCAGAATGTCCAGAATACCCTTAATGAATACAAAGGAAAGGTTCTTCGGTAGGGGTAAAAAGAGTAAAAATCCAAAACATGCTTGTACTTTAATAGTATAGACTAGATTTTGACCCGCGCTTTGAAAGCGCGGGTTTATTTTCCTTTATTTTTTTTTAAATTGACAAATATTTAGTAAATGTCATATTTTTATATATTTGTTTTTTATAAAAGATTTAAGCTTTTTTATTTTTCTTTATCGTGTTTCATTTTAAAAGAGTATAGACCAGAACACAATATTCGGACCCGAAGAACCAACCCGAAACCGACCCAAAAATCAGGGTCCCGAACCCGATCAAACCCGGGGTAAATATCCGAATGAGTTCTAAATTGCTATATCCGAAGAACCGGTCCCGAATCCGACCCGAACCGAGAACCAAATGAGTACCCGAAGATATCCGAAATATATCTAAAAATATATGTTATAATTATATTTATAATTATTTTAATTTTTAATTAATTTTATAAGTTAACTATAGTAGTTATTTTCAGTAATTCGAGTATTTTTGGATAAAATATGATAGTTTGGATAAAAATTTACCCAAAAAACTGTATAAAAAGTATATTTTGGTTACTATTGAATAATCTGGATACAAAAATTTGAACCGAATCAGATACTTTGGTTACTTTAAGTACAAATAACTGAACCCGTTAAATACTTTGGTTATTTGGTTATTTTGCAGGTTCTTATGCATGAGAACCGAATCCACTCGGACCCGGAAAGACCCGACTCGAACCCAACCCGAAATTTTATAATATCTGAATGAGGTTTAATTTCAAAACCCGAATGAGGTTTAATTTTAAAACCCGAAAAACTCGATATCTGAAAGAACCAATCCGTACCAGAATGAGTATCCGAACGTCCAGGTTTAGTGAGTATTTATGTTTAGAAAATTAAATTTTATTTTTTAATGAATTAAGTTAGTATAACTCTGATATATTAATTTTATTATGTGGTTAATTTTTTAATAAAAAAATATATACTTTTAATAAAGATTTATACTTTTCAATGAAAAAATTCAATTTTTTTATGAATGCTTAAATTATATTAAAAATAAAAAACATAATAATTAAGTTATTAATTTTTGTTCACAACACAAAATATTAAGAATGGTTGAAAATAAATTATTAGAATTAGGGAAAAAAATAAGAATTGGATCTGATTTCTTAATCAGCCCAAATAGCCCAAGAGAGATGATGTGGGCAGTGGGCTGGATCAAAAAAAAATAACCCAATAAAAATGAGTTATTAATATTACTTGATTGCCCTTAATGAAATAAGCAATGTGAGTTAAAGAAAGGGCATGTTTAGTAAAAAATCCAAATGTGCTTGTACTTTAATAGTATAGATGTTGGCCCAGTTTATTTGTTGAGTCTAATTCTTTGAATGAGATTCTGAAACGAATTGGTCAAAGAGAAATAACTAATAGTCTTACTAATTCTTGCATTGTTTAGGATGCGCGTCCGGTTCCTCCCCCAGACAAGTCACCTGAAGACATTCTCCTTTTCTTTAAGCTCTATGACCCTGAGAATGAATTACTAAGGTAATTCTGGTATCCACCAATTTCCACTTTGACATATGTACAAACCAAGGTGGTATATTACTCCTATAATATTACAAACTTGTATCTTCCATCGTTGTTACAAACTTGTCCATATGGTGCAGATATGTTGGCAGGCTCATGGTGAAAAGTTCCAGTAAGCCCATGGATATAGTAGGGAAACTGAATCAAATGGCTGGCTTTTCTCCTGATGAGGAAATAGAACTTTTTGAGGTAGGGGCTGGTGCCTTTTAATTCTACCTTTTCTTCATGTTAAAGGCCATGAAACCTTTCGCTCCCATTTTCAGGAAATACAGTTTGAACCTAGTGTAATGTGCGAGCATCTAGATAAGAAGACTTCTTTCAGACTATCCCAAGTAATGTTGCTCTCTTTGTTACGAACTGTAATGATTTATGATTTGGTCTCTTTTTTTTTTTTTTTCTTAAATGGCTTTCTCGTGTTCAGATTGTAAATGGAGATATCATTTGCTATCAAAAACCTATTTCCATCCAGGAGAATGAATGTCCATACCCGGATGTGCCATCGTTTTTGGAGTACGTACATAATCTACAGGTAGAATTATACTGGTCACTTTTGGCATTAGTGAACTGGGCTAGGGTACGTCTTGTTAGAGCTATACTAACAGTCAATTGAAAAATATGAATACAACGTATTATTTTCTGTGTACTGTTGGAAAATGTTCCAGTAATATTACCCTGCAAGGTGTGATGATTCGTGTCTTAATGTGGTGGTATGTTGTTTGTTGTTTGGTAGGTGGTGCGTTTTCGTAGACTGGAAAAACCAAAAGAAGATGAATTTACTATGGAGTTGTAAGTAGCTCTCTATGTACAACATTATGATTCCAGTTTTTGGGATTCATAATGCTTCTACTTTTCAGGTCAAAGCTGCATTCTTATGATGATGTTGTGGAAAGATTGGCTGAGAAACTTGGCATTTATGATTCATCTAAAATTAGGCTTACTTCTCACAATTGCTACTCCCAGCAACCCATGCCTCAGCCTACCAAATACCGTGAAGTAGATCTTTCAGATATGTTAGCTCACCATAATCAGGTGATTGAGTTTATTTTTATTTTTTATCAACTAGGTGATTGAGTTTATATATTCTCTTATTGTCTATTTCAATGCGGATTTGCTTATTATAAATGCTTTTTTTTTTCAGGCGTCTGACATTTTGTATTATGAAGTTCTGGACATTCCTCTTCCAGAACTGCAACGTCTTAAGACTCTAAAAGTAGCTTTCCATCATACCACAAAGGACGAAGTACGTGTTGAACTTATACTTATGGTGCAACTTAGCTCTCTTCAATACACGTTATTGTCTTTCAAGCCTTAATAACTATTAAATTTGCAGGTGGTAATCCACAATATCAGACTGCATAAGAAGAGTACTATCGGAGATGTTATTAATGAACTTAAAACAAAGGTGGTTATAAGGCTTTTGTGTTAGCCACATTAACGGCTTTTCTTTTATGGACTCTGTTCCGTGTGAAAAAATCTACACGTGTGCATCAGGTGGAGCTTTCACATCAGGATGCAGAACTGAGGTTGCTTGAGGTGTTTTTCCACAAGATCTACAAGGTAACAGGCTAAATTCTTGTCTTTTATGTAGTTATTCTTTTTTTCTTTACTACTGTAACATGATGTCTTTGTAAACCGTTCCACATTCCGTGTGCTGAGCATTCTTTGGAAATTTTTGATCCAATGTGTTCGGATACGCTTTGCAGATCTTTCCATCTACCGAAAGAATTGAGAATATCAATGATCAGTACTGGACTTTACGAGCAGAGGAGGTATATTCACTGCTTGAGATGAATAGTTGTGTTTGAGCTGCACTGATTAAATATAGTTGCAAGTTCTTACGCTAGGTAATGATGAACTTCAAACATACTGACTTTCTTCTTTTACACATCTTGTGGAATCACAGATACCTGAGGAAGAGAAGAACATTGGCCCCAATGATCGATTAATTCACGTGTACCATTTTACTAAAGAGACCGCACAAAATCAGGTGGCAGTCCCGGTCAAAGCTTACTTTTACTTCTAAAGTTATATGAGGGAGGGTCCTGGTGTCTTGGA
This sequence comes from Raphanus sativus, assembly GCF_000801105.2. NCBI lineage: Eukaryota > Viridiplantae > Streptophyta > Magnoliopsida > Brassicales > Brassicaceae > Raphanus > Raphanus sativus. The sequence goes on along the minus strand of NC_079516.1, from coordinate 233,237 downwards.
GGGTGTCAGAATGCACTATTAACCATTGTTTCTTTTGCAGCAAGTACAAAATTTCGGAGATCCCTTCTTTTTGGTAATACACGAAGGTGAAACTTTACAAGAAATCAAGACCCGTATCCAAAAGAAACTCCGTGTCCCTGATGAGGACTTTGCCAAGGTATGCATGCATGTCTTTTTCGTATTTGATAATGCTACTGAAATGCTAATAAGTTTGTCGTTATTATTGGTGGCTGAATTGAATTATTGTTAACTAATTTTTTTTTTTAATATAGTGGAAGTTTGCTTCATTTTCGTTGGGACGTCCGGACTACTTGCAGGACACAGATGTAGTTTATAATCGCTTTCAGGTAAATCAACTTATTATCCTTTTGCTTATTACTCGAGCCAAAGAAAACCGAGATTGAACCGTCTTTTACTTTTCGGGAACTTTAAATGTACGGAAACAGAGAAAGGATGTATATGGTGCATGGGAGCAGTATCTTGGGTTGGAGCACGTTGATAATTCTCCTAAAAGGGCTTATGCTGCAAATCAGGTAACAGAAGCGATCTCTGTCCACTAAGCTCTTTCACTCTCTCTCTCTTGGAACTTTGTTAATAATATGTTTTGAGTGCTCTGGTTGTAGAATCGGCATGCATATGAGAAGCCGATGAAAATATACAATTAGGAGGAGCAAGAGAGGAGACTTGCTACCCTTTTTTGGTGTGATGGGTTGAGGATGTAGGAGAGTCCCAGTTTAGATTTTCACAATAACCAAAAATGGAATATGTATCTTTCAGGGAAGACAGGTGTAGATTATAGTACTGACGGTAGTAAAGTGTGATAGGGGTCTATTTTGCTTCGGAGACCTCTCTACTCACTTGATGTTAATATTTGGTATTGTGTGAGGCTCTCTAATTTTATCCACTGCCAAAAAAAAATTATCATTTTGAAAATAGAAGCGCCGTTTTTTCCATTGTACTCTCAGGTACAGTTTTTTCATTGTTCTAGAATATTTCCATATATATTCTACGGTTTTGTGTGTTGATTTCTTGCTGCTAATTGCTTCCTCTCTTGCTCTTTTAATGGAATATCAAATATCATTATTAACAATATTACGACTATCTTAGTCATTAACAGCGCCTGTAGCTCAGTGGATAGAGCGTCCGTTTCCTAAGCGGAAGGCCGTAGGTTCGACCCCTACCTGGCGCGTAGATACTTTTTTTTTTTTTGGCGCGTAGATTTTTTAAAAACGATTTTCCACACTTAAAAGAGGAAGCAAAACGAATCATGCCGCCACATCTGAGAGAGGTTTTATATTCCTGTGTAAAATCCAGATCATGCCGCCATGTACTCTCTTTTTTTTGGTTGAGGTAAATTACACCTCACAAATAACTAATAATCTTTAGCCATTCCATGTCAACGCAATCACCACCATCTCCTTGGAGATAACAAACTAAACTCAAAACTTCCTGCGCCAGAAAAAATATTTTCTAAAGAACAAATAAGGAAGAGTATTTTAGGGTTCTTTCAAAAACCAGAAAAAAAATATATTTTATCTTCCATATCTTGCTAATTTCAAAGCTTCTAATTACGGCATTTTCCACCTTTTATTTGTTTAATTGATTTTGGTTTTCTGAAAGGGAAAAAAAAAACACATTTTCTGGGGTCCGTCGTCGAGAGGTAAGGCTTCAACTTGCTGCTTTCGTATTTCTTCTCTCTAATTGAGACTCTAGCTGATCTAATTTCACTAGAAGTTTCGTGTTTCCTGCAGAATCGGCGAAACTATTTGTTTTCCCGAGAAAAATCATCATTCCTAGAAAGCAGCATCATCAGCAGAAGCACAACGGTTGTTGTATTTTTTTATTTCTTCTAATCATTTCTCGCAATTCAATCTATAGAGCTTAATCTGTAATTTCTATAGCGTCCTTGTGAGAAAATCTTCGGATTAGCTTTTTTTTTTTTTTTTAAATTAGAATCAATAATGGAGTCCTCATCATCATCATCTCCGTCCAGAGATCTAACCAAATGCTGCGACTGTGTATGCCATTCGACTAATAATAACAACCAATCATCATCCTCCACCAATCCCAAAGTCCACATCGAGAACGAATGCGAACTGCTCCGCCAAACCGTCACAAGCCAGCAGCAATCGATCCAGGACCTCTGCGACGAGCTCGAGAAAGAGCGTAACGCGGCTTCCTCGGCCGCGGACGAGTCGATGAGCGTGATGCAGAGGCTGCAGCACGACAAGGCCGAGCTTCAGATGGAGCTGAGGCAGTACAAGCTCTACGCCGGTGAGAGGATGGAGCACGATCTCCAGGAGATATCTGCGTTGGAAGAGTTGGTTAATCAAAGAGAGCAGGCGATCTTGGCTCTCGAGTGCGAAGCTCAGGGCTATAAGCATAGGATGATGAGTTATGGTATCATTATGGACGGAGAAGATGTTGTTGATGTTGTTGATGATGGTTTGATTAGTCCTGATGGTTATGAGTATGAGTATCCTTCTTTGAAGTGTAATAATATAAATGAGACTCAAGATCTTTTAGAGGTTGATGATATCTATGTTGTTGCTGATGATGATGAGAACTATCCACCGGCCGATTCGCCGCGTGGGAGAGTTCATTTGAGGAGTTTGGATCAGAGGATTAGCCAGATGGAGGAGACTAATCCTAATCCTAGCTTGGTTGGTCAGAGTCCTAGGCCTCGTCGTCATCGACATTTCAGAGATGAAGCTTTTGTTGAATCGCCTAGGTCTGAAAGATGCATCTCTAAGAAAGTGGAATATGTCTCATCATATACAGAGAATGATGAAGATGAATGTAAAGGTGGCTCGTTGGATGTAGGAGATGAGATGAGTGATAGAGTTTATACTATTGACTCTGGCCATGGCCATCACAGTGGTGTGACTGAGCAGAAGCTAGAGGCTGAAACTTCCGTTGTTAACAATGTGGTTCAACACGGTGATCCGGATATAACGAAACTATACATGAGGCTACAGGCGCTGGAGGCTGACAGGGAATCTATGAAAGAAGCGCTTCTTTCTATGAGGACCGAGAAGGCTCAGATGGTACTGTTGAAAGAACTCGCTCAGCATTTGTCGAAGGAAGTTGTCCCTCAACGGAGGTTGCCAGCATCCACTGCTGGGTCATTGACTTTTACGCCAGTCTTTAAGGTGGTTCTTGAGTAGTTGTCATGTTTTTCGTTATTTAAGACTAAGTACAGTGATAGGAAGCTTGTGTCTCGCACACTCTTAAGTTGATCTTTTGATTGTTATTGTGGTATGCAGTGGATCACATCTTTTGTTTCCTGGAGAAGAAAGGCTCGTCGAAGCAAGTAAGTAGTCTGTAAACAAACCTTTGGTTAGTTTCTATTTGGCATAGATTATTTGCTATACATGAAAATTTGTTTGAGAAGGTACTGTTGGTGTTTAAGGAGGTGATTTTTGTAACTTGTATTCATCTCTGTTCGAAATGAAAATGGTGTAGGTACATGTATGGGATGTCAGCAAACAACATGGGCCTGCAAGTGGTTCTAGAAAAGGTCCCTCGATCACGGAATTGGCGATGTCTCAGGAGCACGCAAGTGTGAAACATAATCTAATCCATTCAAGCAAACAAAACCACTTTCCTGACTCTACAATCCCAAGTCAATTTTTGCATTCTTTTGTCCCCAAAATTTCAAGTGTTTGTATAAAGAATGGGGTTGAAGAATGTTTTTGTAACCGAGAGGCTATACAATCTTTGTATGGTTTCTTACATGATTTTTTTTTCTTTTCTTGTTATTTTCTCGAACACATGTTCTGTTTGTTAGACTTGTTAATTGTGTAGGCAGATTACCACTCAAGTTCAAACCAACATATTGGTATCTAAATTCAACATCCGCAAACTTGGAATGTGAATAGTATAAAGGACTGATCTTAAAAATTGCTAGAGTTAGATGGGTCTCCTTAGTCTAAGTTCTAGACCAATAGGCCAGAGAAAACTCGCAAGCCTCGGTATCTGTCGTGTAGTTAGAAAGAAAGTGATTGAATTGCGCTCCGACGAGCCTTTCTTCTCCAGTTGAAAATTCATGCTAACACGCACGCCTATAGCCCAAGTTCGACTAAAAGTCTCATGTAAATGTGGAATAAATATCTACCTAGGTAGGCAAGGGAAAACTCGCAAGTCTTGGTATCTGTCGTAGTTGGAAATAAAGTGATCAATTGCATGCATCTTCAGAATGTTCTACTTGTACAAGTCAGTCGGTCATATATGATGCGTGCGTATACCAGACAACCGATCATTCTAATGGACACATGTTTTCTGTCACGACTCACGAGTCTTCCTGGGACACGATTCAACACCACGTGATTTCTTGATGTGACTGGCCTTTTTGATGCAAGTTGTAAAATAAGATACATGCTCATGATTTTTCTGTGCTCATTTCATACACACGGATATAAATAACAATTTCAATTGTTAAATTTTTTTTAATTTCAAATAACCTACACATCCTAATTTCAAATAATCTACACATTCTAATTAGATTAAACATGCTTCATTATATTAATTCAAATAAAACATTTGTTGTATCTAGTCCTAAAAAGAAACAAACATGAAATCTTTGGAACGTAACATGTGGCGCTAATGATCCCAACTCACACTTATTTACACGTTAAAAATTTTTCTACTCTAAAATAGCAGCACAACTAAATTTAATTTTCTAACATGTTCACTATAGCAATCCAACCGTTGAATTGTAACTTACTTGGACCATATAAGATGCGTGATTATTGATTTGATTGAGATACAAAATAGAACACGTGTCTGTGTTTGATAGTGGATTTCAAAGCGAAGACCTTTCGACAAAGTCTGTCCCAAGTAATTGCATTCGCCACCTCTTACCTGGTCCCTCCACCACTTATATTATATACACACAACTTTACTACAAAACCATACACACGTTTTCTTTTTCTTTTTTCAAATGGATCATGTAGAGGAAGAGATCGAGATCCCTAACTACTTTCTCTGCCCTATTTCACTAGAGATTATGAAAGATCCAGTCACGGCCGTTACTGGCATCACATACGACCGTCAAAGTATCGTTCAGTGGTTAGAGAGGGTTCCATCTTGTCCCGTGACTAAGCAGCTTCTTCCTTTCGACTCCGATCTTACTCCTAACCATACGCTTCGCCGTCTGATCCAACATTGGTGCGTCGAGAACGAAATGTGTGGCGTTGTTAGAATGCCTACTCCTAGAGCTCCTCCGGGGAAGCTTAACGTCCTCGAGGAGATCAAGAATCTCAAAAAGTTTGGAGTAGAAGGTAATGTGTCGAGTTTTCCGACAAGTCAGTTTGGTTCGGTTATTTCAATCTTCGGTTTATGTTAGTTATTTAAACAAACCTGTTCAATTGGACCAAATTTATATTTGTTGAGCTTGAATTTTCTTATACCGATCGTTTAGTATTAACATTTGGTTCGGTTTATACTTTATATTGAACAGCATTAGGAAGAGAAGATACGTTGAAGAAGCTTGAAGTGTTGGCTATGGAGGGAGAGACAAACAGGAGAATGATGTGTGAAGCAGGCGTACATAGGTCTTTGATCTTGTTCATTGTCAAGTGTACTCGTGAAGAAGAAGAAGAGGAGGGACAACGTCGTATCAAAGAGCAGCTAGATGAGTCTCTTCGTCTTCTTCACTTGATCGGTGTTCCATTAAACGATGCAAGAGCACTCTTGATCGAAAACGATAAAATCTTGGAATCGTTGACTTTGATCTTACACCAACAAGACTTCATCAACAAGGCTTACTTGATCGTGCTCTTGAGGAATCTAACGGGAAATGCTTCCTCTCACATCGTCGAGGTTTTCAAAGGGATCATAGGTTTTCTCAAGGAGGTAGTAACTAGTTTCAGTCTCACTAACCCTAGCGTGAGCGCTACGTCACAACCATCGAGTTCAAACGTGAGGTCAAAACTTGATCGCAGCTTGGTTATTAAACGTGGTGTGACTGCAGCGCTGATGATTCTTCTAGAGACCTCTTCTTGGAGCCGGAACCGAACCATCCTCGTGGATCTCGGCGCGGTTTCCCAGCTCATCGAACTCGAAATAAGCTACAGCGGGGAGAAGAGAACCACTGAACTTGTGTTGGGAGTCTTGTCTCGTTTATGTTGTTGCGCAGATGGTAGAGCCGAGATGCTTGCTCATGGAGGCGGGATTGCGATTGTGACAAAACGGGTGCTGTGGGTTTCGACTGCAGCAGACGATAGAGCTCTCTCTATCCTGAGCACATTGTCCAGATTCTCCCCGGAGAACGCGGTGGTGGCAGAGATGGTTTGCGTTGGGACGGTGGAGAAGCTTCGTTCTTTCTTGAGAGTTGACTGTGGTTTGAGTTTGAAAGAGAAAGCGAAAGAGATACTCAGAGATCACTTTGATGAGTGGAAGAAGTTTCCATGCATTGATGTACCTCTACTTACTAAGCTTCTGAACTCTTAGAGCAATAATTATAGTTAAGAGATATATCACTAACTGAATTTTGATACAATGATTGATTCATCCTTGTCTTGATCTAGTTAAGCAAATATAGTTTCTCCAGTGTCACAAATTGTATGAACATACGTCAAACAAACACAAACATCATACTAGCCTTTTTAATTTCAAGATCAAAAAATTCAATAAAACTAAATAGAGAGACGACAGCAAGTTTTGCCTTGAGATAAAGAAAACTTATCGCCTTCTCATACCACGGCCACGACCTCCACCGCGTCCTCTTCCCATAGCACCTGCGGCATCTCCCTGTGCGCTCTCAGACTGCATTTTTTTATACAATTATTATGAACACACTTCACACATTCTCGAAACATACAAAAGAAGGAATGAGAGCAAATGTTAATTACTTTTGGGTTCTTCACAGTTTCATCCACACTAAGGATAAGGCAAGCTGCTTCAGTCGCAGCGTTTATAGCATTAATCTGCCACAGCAGCAAAGGGAAACAACCGATCATATGAATCATATTCACACAAAAGAGAACATTCACAAGTATACACTTGTAGAATATTGCAATACCTTTACAACTGCAGGCTCCCAGACGAAGTTAGCAAATGAATCAGCTATTCCACCAGTGTTAATGTCCACCCCATATGGAGCTCCTTCACCTGTTATAACGCAGACATGATAAATGAGATAACGCTGCCTATCAAAATGATTCATACATCAAGCTTGTGACCGTGAAAGTTCTCACCGCTTTGCATGGCGTGTTTTTGTCTTAATTTATTCAGGACATCAGTCGCATCAAATCCAGCATTGTCACATAATTGTCGTGGAATAACCTGTGATTACACACACAATTTTGATACGAGCATAGCAGTTATGGGATATTCAGAAATCAAGAGGGACAACAAAAGCAAAACATCCAAATCAACCAGAAGTGTACCTCCAGGGCCTTTGCATACGAGTTGATGAAAAGCTGAGACTTCCCGGCAATTGTTCGCGAATGCTGCCTCAGGTACTTGCTTATCTCCATCTACAACAAGGAACAGTCTCTTTCATTGTCCATGTTATAAATCTGTCTGCAAAGTTTTAAAAATCAAATCGTTGGTGGATGAAGGATGCTCACATCTATAGCTCCACCTCCAGGAACAACAGTTGAGTTCTTCACAGCTCTTCTCACAATCATAATCGCATCATGTAAACTCCGCTCAGCTTCTTCGATGAACTGCCATTAACGTTTCGAAGGAAAATCATATTAAAATGATGGGTTTTTTTCGTTTCATCATTTCACCCTTTTTCATTATTAGTTGTTTACCTGATCAGCTCCACCACGGAGGACAATAGTTGCTGTTCGCCCTGAAGGGCAACCACTGAATATGTTAAACCTCTCCCCACCAACTTGTTTTTCCTCAAATATCTCGCAAGTTCCGAGAACCTGCATGAGATTAAAACCAACCTCTGAATCAAAGGAATATAATTAACAAGTCGCTGAAACCTTGTAAGCATATCTAGATAGCAAGCAAAGAAATTCATTTTCCACTAACCTCGGGTATTATATTGTTAACACTTGTCTGGACTGTTCCTCCAGCCGCAGCAGCCACGCGATTAAGATCTTCTTCTGCTACACGGCCGGCGCAGAAGATATCACGATCTGCAAAGTACTGAAAAAATATGCCAACAGTCTTCAGTTAAATGAGGAAAACACAGTCAAGGCTCAAGCACTCTCTTGATTAATACGAAAATCAAACAAAAAGATGCAAGATATGGCTCTGAACAATACTTATTAACAAGAGCAACGAATATGATAGGTTTCTGACGAATAAAACATCTACAGATGCTAGAACATGGTACCTATAATCAACCAATGCAATTGTGCCTCAAAGATGTCCAACTCTCAAGAAATAAAGAAAGACTGTCAATAGCCAATCGAGAAATTAGGAATCGACAGACCTGAGTAGCTAGATCACCAATAGCCAATCGAGAAAGAACAACTTTCGCTCCACTTTCGACACATTTGTCCAGCTTGTCATAGATGATATTCCATTCTGCATCGACTATTGACTGGTACTGTGACGGATCCGACAGCCTGTTAACAAATGAGAGGAGTCAAGTCAAATAAGGCATATAGATGCTTAACTGAAGAAAAAATTTAACAAAAAATGAGCCAGAATTCCAACCTAATCTCAGCGTTTTCCTTCTCAGATTTCAACTCCAACTCGATGTTAAGCAGGAGGATATTGGGGTTAAGAAACTTCTTTGGCTGCTGTTCAAACCCCGCATATGAGAATGTCTTTTTGAAAGCCACACCATCAACTAGGAAAGAGTCTCGCATGTTACCACCAGGAACCTGCAGAAAACAAACCATAACACTTTCCAAGCATCACTAACCTGACTTGCATAAGCACAAATAGAAATTTCATTTATACGATTTGTATCTTGAATATTCCCAATCTAAGACAAAATCTTTTATAGATGCAATCATTTATACCATGTAGCGCTATGCCCATTCCCACTTCCCCAAATCTAACTGGAACTTGGAAATGGAATGCAGTGACTAGAAGCGGAATGCAACTAGAAAACTGAAAGAAATCTACCCTATTAGACTTTGACAAAGCCTTGTAAAAATCCATTAATGGCCAGACTTTAAGTTGCAGGATAAACAGAACAAAACACAAGTTTGCACATAAATACATAGATGCATAGTAAATTTAAAAAAAAAATAAAGTAACATGAACTTAACACCCAATGCAAGTCCAATTAAAAAGCTTCAAAAGGAAAAAAGTCTTTTTACCTTTTTTATCCCAATCAAATTCAACCTGTCGTCATCCCCAATAGCCATAACAGCATCAACAACCATAGTAGCGAAAAACTCCTTCTCTCCACCAATAAGCTTAGAGGAAAGAGTGGTTGCAGCACATTTAGCCAACAGACCTTTCTTTTCCTCCACACTCTTCCCCTCAATACTAACAGCGAGTTCTTTCACCTTCTCAATCGCCTATATGGTTCAAAACAGTGGTTTATTAATGTAACTAACAAAAAGATCTAGTGATTGCTAAAGAGAAGTCAGTAAACACAAACCAAAGTGCTCGCAGTACGATAGCTCCTAATCAGATTCTGAGAGTGTACACCATCCTCAACAAACGGCTTAGCCTCCTTCAAAAACTCCGCTGCTAGAAGAACCACTGTAGTCGTCCCATCACCAACCTAATCCAACGACAAAATCAAAACAACTCAATCATCACTCTAAGATCTACATAACTAGATTACAATCCATCATCTAAATATTGAAGATCCAGGATCCATGATCCAGCTCAATGGTGATTAAAATCAGTATTCAAAACCGCACCTCCGAATCCTGAGATTTGGCGATGTCGACGAGGATCTTAGCGGCGGGGTGAACGATGTCGAGGAGCTTCATGATGGTAGCGCCGTCGTTGGAAATGGTGACGGATCCCTTATCGTCGTGGATGAGCTTGTCCATCCCTCGCGGCCCGAGCGTGGTTCGAACCACGTCGCCGACGGCCGTGACGGCGTTGATGTTGCTGAGAAGCTGCGCTTTCCCCTGAGAAGTGTCAGTGCCTTCCTTCAGCAGTATGATTTGTGGTTGCTGCTCAAAACAAAGTAGATTTCACATCAGTCAGTATCTGAACATATGTATTCAGAGAGAGAGAGTCTAGATGCAACTTACCATCATCGACGCCATTGTAGATGCGTGGATGAGCTACGGAGAAACGAAAGAGAGAAGGGAGTGAAGAAGAGAGGGAGAGATTTAGGGTTTATTTTGGGTCTTGTGTTTCATATACGAATAACCAGTGATTTTAGATCTAAACCGGCCGGTCGAACCGATGAATCTGGAAGTTAGCGGATCAACTGATTCGGATCCATTTCTCTTTTTGAACCCAGAAAATTTGACGCGGTCAGGCCTATTGGGCCTCTAATTGGGTAAAATATTACAATTGATTTCTTTAATCCCCTGTATATTAAAGGAGAAGCATTTTTAAGGCTTTACTTAAACGATTTTGGTGAGAATGCATGAGAAGGCTCGGATCCACGTGTCGCTCTGTGAAGGAGTTTAAGAAAAACGGATCATTTAATGCGTCGCTTTCTTTCCTTATTTGCTTCAATGTCAAGAAACTTAACAATTTTTTTTTGCATGCTCGAACAGTTTCTCTTGACATTCTCGAACAGTTTCTCTTGACATCGTCGACAAGAAACAACCACAATAACAACATATAGTTTGAATCCCCATCTCAGCAAGGAGATAAAGATCGTAGCAAACTCATTACCACGAACCAGAAACACTTAGAAGGATTTCATGTCGACGATGGATGGACCCGAGTCATCATTCTCTCCATTCGAGTCTTGCCGTCTCCTGTCGCGGGTTCTTGATCCGAGATCGATGGGGCAGCACTTAGCGTAGACGAGGGGGAAAAAAGTTAGTGAGAACATTATATTGGCTGGAACTCCAGTTGCGAAGGCCAAACTCACCTCGAAATCCGTGGTGAGGTTGCCGTTTGCAAACAGGGAGAGATAAGGGATGAGCAGAGACATAGTAGTAACTGTGGAAGATTGTAAGAGAGAAGGAGAAGATTTGATACGTGTACGAAGAAGAAACTTTATGTTTTTCATAGTCTTCGATTGTATATAGGACTATATACTACAAAACTTCTTTGTCCTTTATATTAAAAATTTACTTGCATCACACATTTTGTTCTCTACACTGATTTTTAGTTTAGTTCTCGGTCTACAACTATTACCCAACCATCAAATCGAAAACTAAGCTTCCTTCTCGACAACAATTTTCTTTGTTATTATTTCCATTCCTATTTTGCTTTGACGTTAAACTCATCTGCGGGAATGAAAATTATCTATGGGATCTCGTGTATTATCATTGACACATGTCGTCTCCTACGTTTAAGCTTACTACTGGAAAGCGTAGATAATTATCAAATTCTAATCAATGGTTAGTGTCCCAAGAATTCTAAAGAAAATTTCTCTCACAAGAAAGTCTATGCAGTGATTTCGCGTTTTGTCTCAACTAACTATTCATTGAATTGTTTTTGGGTTTTGAAGGTGTTGAAAGTATGGGACATGGTTATTCAAGTTCTGTACAAATTTTAAGCACAAGGGTATGTCTCAGTTTTTTTTGCCTCCAACATCCTCAGATCTATTAATCCGATTCAGTTCCAAAATCACATATTAATCCAGTCACTAGAGTTATTATGACAAACGTTCATTCAAATTGCAAACCAGCATTTAAAAAAAAGACTTAAGGTCTTTTAGAAAAGGTCGGGATTCTTACTATATAACGCATATAACGCACTGTTCTTTTCTGAAGCATGGTGGTGTCATCAGACTGTTGTCACAAGGGTTTTGCATTTTTTGTAGGCACATGATGTCTCTTGGAAAGCTTTATTCTGTGAGTATTTGTTAATCTTCTTTTATTCTTTTAAGCTGCACAATACTCTTTTATGGTTTTTGAAAGTGCTTAGGAAAATAATTCTTAGTCACTGTCGATGCTGCTGTCACTTATATTTTGTTAGAGTATTCCAAATACTGTGTCGTAGCATACTTTGAAAAGTGAAAACATAGTAATGTAAAGATATAATTTAGTGGAACTGTGGAAGTTAATTCTTTCGAAAATCCATTGAAATATTTTGAGATGACTACATATTACTCATGGGAACACTGAACAATATAGTTTTTTCACATATGTGCACTGCTGCGAATAGCTAAAAAGTGATATAGAAAATTGTGTTGCCCTTCCTTCTTGCATTTGTATACATTGATCATATGGCCAGAACAGATCACTAACTTGAATTTATGTGACTCTCGAGTCTTGACTCAAATGTAAACGAGAGAGTATAGAAGTTTGAAACCACCTTCTCTGCTATTGCATTGATGAAAAATTGAATGTATTAAAAATTACTTATTGGATCGAACCATTCTCTGTTGTTTAGAGTTCATGCATGGTCCCTGAGATTTTTTATTAAATGGTATTTCCAGAATCAATCAATCTGTTTGGATCATAACAATCTTCAAACGCATAATGTAAATTATTTTTTTCCACCCACAGAATTACTAACCCGCTTTACATCAAATAATATTCAGGGCAGAGATCGATATACTGTCTCAGTTCAGACACATGCATTTGGTTCCTTTAATCGGGTACTGCAATGAGAAGATCAAGATGATCGTGGTGTATGTGTATATGGAAAAGGGAACGCTTAAGAACGCTGGAGATATGCGTTGGTGCAGCTTGAGGGGTTCACTATCTCCATACAGGTTCCACAAGAGCCATCATACACCGCGATGTGAAGTCTGCTAACATTCTCTTGGATGAGAATTTCATGGTTTGGAGAATTTGGATTGTCTAAGATGGGTCCGTAGCTTGGCCAGACATGTGAGTACGATGGTGAAATGAAGTTTGGTTATCTTGATCTAGAGTACTTGACTAGACAACAACTGAAAAATCTGATGTTTACTCTCTTTTGTTCTGTGATTCTTAAGGTACTATATGCGGGGGATACCAGTCAGTGATCCATATATTTCAAAAGAGAAAGTGAATTAATCAAATGTGCCACAAAGTTGGTGAAGAAAGCGAAGATAGCAGAGATGATAGACCATTTTCTTGATGGGAAAGTAAAGCTTGAAGAGATTAAGAAGTACTGTGAGTTAACAGAGAAATGTTTGGTCCAAAACAGGATTGAGAGGCCAACAATGGGAAGTTATTGTGGAACCTAGAGTTTATGCTTCAGGTCCAAGTGAAAGAAGATAAAACAGAAATAGTGAATGCTTATCCAAAGTCTAGCATTGTGGGCTCAACGGTGATTTTGTTGTGGATGGAATGGAATATATTAAACTATTAAATAATAAACTGTAAAATATTACATTTGAAAAAAAACTTAATAGTTGATGACAAACTGAAACTATGAATATTAAAATATAAAAATTACAACATTATTAAAATATTAAAATTATTAAAATATTAAAATTTTTGATGATAAATATTAAAATATTACAAATTACAAAATTATAAGATAAATATTAAAATTATAAAATTATGAAACAAAAAATAAGATAATATTAAAATTATAAAATTATGAAACAAAAAAATAAGAAAAATAATAAACTCCAATTCTTAAATTATAAACAATAAAATCTAAACACTAAAACCTTCAATCAATATTAAACATTAAGTCATATAATAATTGACAAATGATTTATTTTCTGAAGGGGAAACTTGACAAGTGTCATATCAATTTATACTATGTGTTTAAACTTAATGATTTTGGTTGGGCTTTCAGATACATTCTAGACCAAGTGTTGAAATAGGTTTCTTCGTCTCTTTGCCTTTAGACATTTAAACATCAGCAGATTCCAGAAATTCTAAACGACGATCGTCTCAACTTTGCATTCAGAATGATGCTCTATGTTTATGTTTCTTGCCTTTTTAAATACCGCAATACGTATGTATAAAAATTGGTTAATAATATAAAAATGAAAACTAAAATTTTCATCTGATTTGATGCAAAATAAACAATAAATAAAGAATACATGTTATCTAACTAAAATATATTTTTTTTATAAATTTATACACTACATAAATTATATATCAAAGTAACTAAATGATTTAGAAAAACCCGGCAAATCCCTAGTTAGAGTAAAGGGAACAAATCAAGGTAGTAAAGATAACTATTAAATATTAATTATATAGAATTACAAGTTATAAAAGTTAACTTATTAAACTCAACTAAAAGGTTTTTTGAAATAAATATAATATTCATTATCAACATTAAAATATCTATTATTTTAAATTTTTATAAAAATTTAGGTTTAAGTGTAACATATATAAAAGTTTGGAGGCACAAATATTGTTGGATAATTTAAAATTCTCATTTAAGTATTTTGTAAAAACCAAATAATAGTATTTGGTTATATATTTTTATATTCTTGCATACCTATCAAGACGAAACAGAATTAGCTGCTGTATTAAACACCTAAAAAATTGAACACAATCGAGATTAAGCACCAAAAAAAACACAAAAACTAACATCGAACCAATATTCAAACTAAATAGATCTATTTTTTTATATCTTACAAAATAACACAAGTAATCATCTCATCCTGCGCAAGGTGCGGGTTACTACCTAGTTGGGGAAAATATTACACTAGTCATCCGTACGTGCGAGCTACTTTTTCCTCTCTCTCTCCCGACAGAAACACCAAAGCAGATTCTCTCTTCCTCGCAGCGAATCTCTCAAGGTTTGGTATTCATCTTTTTCTGTGTTTAGCACAATCTTCTGTGTCTGTTTTTCTCTCTGATCAATACTTTTGTAAAACGTCTAACCATTCCTTTCTTATCCACATAAAACGATTAGTTCAAAACTATGATCTGTTTCTCGAACCTAATGGATACCATGATGCTGTCTTAATACGGTACTTTTGATCAATATCTTTTCAGAACCACATGGCCAACTTCGATGGACCAGGATTCTCAATGGTTGACAAATCTTGGATCCAAACGAAAGCCATTGACGTTGAAACCTCAACCGACATCTCCCCTTACCTTTCCCGCATCCTAGAAGACACCGTCTGGAACGGAAACAGAGCCATCGTCTTCGACGTCTACTGGGACGTCGAGTCCGTTCACACAAAGTCCACGCTGCGTCTTTCCTCCGTGAAGCTAAGCACCAAGAACTTCTGTCTCTTCCTCCGTCTACCAAACCAGTTTAGCGACAGCCTCAAGGATCTCTACCGCTTCTTTGCTTCCAAGTTCGTCACATTCGTCGGCGTCCAGATCCAAGAAGACCTTGTTCTGCTCAAAGAGAATCACGGGATTGTGATCAGAAGCTCTCTGGAGATTGGGAAGTTAGCTGCTGTGGCTAGAGGAACTCCTATCGTTGAGTTTCTTGGGGCTAGAGAGTTGGCTCATAAAATACTTTCGTGCGATATGAGTCGACTTGATTCGATTCAGTCTAAGTGGGATGAAGCTGGGGGTAATGATCGGCTCGAAGCTGCAGCTATTGAAGGTTGGCTTGTTTACAATGTCTATGATCAGTTGCAGCAGTGAAGGGATGTTCTTATATGTGACAACTAACATTTTATTTCTTGATCAAAATTGATCTGTGAGATTGTGCATTTTGATCTGTTTGTTGTTGCTATGAGTGAACAAAAATCATGTTTGAATAAAAAGAGAGCAAGCTTGTGATTTCGGTTTTCTGAAACCAAACCGAGTTTTTGGTTTTAGGTTAATCAAAAATTTCTAAAATAATTTTGAAATTAACCGTATAACATTTCGGTTCGCTTATCGGTTAAATTTGGTTTTTAATTTTAGAACCGAAATTAACTGAAATTTATTTTTTACAGAAAAATGAAATATCATTTAAAATCAGGTAGTTAAATTTGGTTACTTTGGTTAAGTTTGTTACTTTAGCTCAGTTTTGGTATATTTTGAAAAATAAAATTCGGTGAACCCAGCGGTTTGTTAAACCAAACTGAACCAGTAACAGATTTGATTTTGAAAAGCTTTTCCGAAATCAGCACAGCTCTAAAAGACAGGGTTAAACTTTTACATTCTCAAAGTTAGTTTAAAAGCTAAAGAGATGAGTTACAAAAACTAACAAGAACCTCAAAAAAAACGTTAGCATACTCTCTGCCTAAACTATTCAGACAGCAACGACATCCGTGCTTGTGCTCATCTCCGTGTAATGAAACTCGATCTGTAACCGTTGATGAACAGGAGCAGTCGAAGCTAATCCTTTCTTGATATCCTCTTGCAACTCCCTTATCGGTATCGCCGCCAAGAAGCTCTTAATATACTCTTTACATGACTCCTTCCCTCTGCACACAACCTCTGGCTCAGGCTCAGGTTCAGGTTCGGATTCTGACTCCTCTGCTCCAAGATTCTTGTGGATGACGGTTTTATCATCGAACTTCAAAATGTAAGCTTGATCACACCCTTCGTACAGCCTCTCACCAAGCGTGTCAATGATATAGTAAGCTTCGTTTTCAACTTTGAGTACAAAGAAGTGATCGTTCCAGCTCACGATATAAACACGCTCGTCGTCATCATCGTCTAGATTGATAATCTCGTCCCAAATGCTATCGAAAGACATTGCTCCCTGCAGAAACTCGAAGCTGCTTCCCTCGTTGATCATCCCTTCCGGATGGAAAAAACCGACATATGACTTCCCGGGGACAACAGTTAGAGACCGTATCTTCGCTTGTAACACAGTGTCGAGATCAAAATGCTTGTCGGGGAACTGCTGCATGTACGTCTCGTTCTCGCAGAGGTTTCTCCACTCCAACGAGCCTTCTCTGATCAGACTATCGAACTGAGACTTTATAGGCATGAGGTTACCGTTCTTCTGGAACCAATCCGCGATGACGGCTACGAGAGCGGTGCACGCGCTCTCGCCAGCTGCACGCTCGCTTCTCTGGTCGATGGAAGCGAGGAAGACACTTGTCTGAAGCTTCATGTGTCCGTCTCTGCTTATCACTTCTTTCTCTTCCCAGGTTCCTATAGCGAAACTGTCGTCTCCAAACTCCAAGAAAGAAGATTGTTGAGGATTGGCTGATGAAGAATCTTCATCTGTTTTGCTTCTCTGACAAATTTAACATATGCCACAAGTCAAGACATAGACACTAACAAGAACCAATGTTCTAAGAATTTATCTAGGTGGCAAATTGATTATAGCCGGAATTATTTTCTTAAAATCCGATTTATACACTGGTTTAAACTGGTCTAAACCGGTTAAAACAGATTTAAATCGATTTAAATTAGTCTAAATATGTAAAATCAAATGATAATGTTAATGTGAATTCACATAGTTGTCTAATTTTGCTTTTTTGTATGTCTAATTTTTATAATTTATCAAATATAATTTTATAATTAAATCTAAAAAATAAAATATCTAGTGTAAAATATATAAAAATAAATCATTAATCCATTAATGCCTAGTAGCTAAATCCTATACAAATTGTCTAATGGTTCTTTGAACATTGACAAGAACTATAACATAGGAGATGATGAGATCTTACCACAAGAGCTTCATCTGAGCTAAGTTGTCTCCTATCATAATCAATGTCATCTCCACCTTCTTCTCCATTATCTTTCTTCAACAAAGGCTCTCCTTTAGCCTTCGGCGATCTAAAGCTCAGCTTCCTCTTCCTCCACGGCAATATGCTTCGACGAGGAAGAAGTGATGATGACGTCTCATACACCAAACCAGAAGAAGTATCTTCAACGTCCGAGCAGCCTCCTCCTCCTCCTCCTCCTCCAACGTCAGACTTCCTGTGGCTATAATAAACCCAATCTTCGTCTTCTTCGCTGATTTTTGCGCCACGGTTCAACGAACTTCCAACCCCGTTTGCGTAAGACAATGGTCCGTATGAGAAAGACTTTCTCACGCTCATCAGATCTTCTTTGCATTCGTCGGAGGCTTCCTCGGAAAGGTCGAGTGATTCTGATGATTCAAAGCTTGAGAACCTGCCTCCTCCTTCTTCTGCTTCTGCCTCGCGGTGGCAAGCCTTCTTGGCTTTCCTTGTGGAAACGAAGATCTTGACTTTTCTTAGACCTGCTTTGATTGCGGACACGTCTTCCTTCTCGGTTTGGTGAGGTTCAAGAGCTGGTGGAGGTGGAGATGGGACAGGGACAACAGCTGTTTGTGAGTCTGAGGTTTCTGGTGTGGTTCTAAGCTCAAACAGACTCAATGATACCTAAAGAACAAATAGAATCCTTAAAACTTCAAGAAAACACCATTGAAGTAAAGATGTAATGAAAGAGGGAAGGGAGCGTACACAGAGCAAGGGATGTGGCTCAGAGGCTACACAAGCAGAGAGGGTGAGAGGAAGGTTTAGTTCAAACTCTCTTTGATCGGTTACACGAGCGTACTCAGCAAGATTCAAAGATGCTGTTCCAACGAGAGGAGCTTTATTCTTCTGTCCTTGCTTCATTTCCTGGAATATCAAATTCAATCAGACATGCTAACCAAGAACACGGTTGAGACATCAACTGGTACCAAATCAAAATATATCACAAAGTCTCATATCTATTAGATGCTAACCAATCAAAACCCTGTAACCATAGGTTAATCACAAAAGTCTCTACCTTTGAATCTTTAGATACTAAACCAATCAAAACCCTAATAACCGTTTTTGGGAGTTTTCTGTTATTGAAACCACACTTACACTGGTGAAAACAGAGAAAGCAATCTCCCAAGGATAAAACAGAGTATCATCATCCTTGTAACAAGTGAGAGAGCACACGCTCTGAAACACCTCTCCCTCATCTTCCCACGAAACGACGTCGCTTTCCTCCGCCGCAGCAACAGCTTCCTTGGTGAAGTCCCTCTTCACCGACGACCTCCTCAGAGATCCCAGCGCCGTCGCTTTGGGCCCTTTCCACCGAATCTCCACCGTCAATCTCTCCTTCTCCGGCAGATCCCAACCCTCCAGTCTCCTCACGGACAGCTTCACCTCGTATTTCTTCGTCATCAGCGGCGGCCATGGCCGCCACTTCATCATCTTCACCACCATTGAAACACGAAAAACAGAGTAGTTGAGAAAATTAAAAAAAAGTTTGTTTTTTATTTAACTTGTTGGATTAGATGAATGCCCAAAATAGAAAGCGAGTTCTATCTTGGAAAGATGAAAACTTTGGAAGCTAAAATTAACTTGGAAGAAGTTTTTAGCTTCTTCTTCTTCTCTGCTTAAAGATGAAAAGGTTAAGGTGCGAAGAGAGGAGAGAGAGGGAAAGTGGGCACACACAACACAGCACAAGCGTGTAGACAGAGAGAGACAACGAAGAAAAGTGAAAAAGGAAGATCTCTACTTCACAGATCTGTCCCTCTCTCTAACGAACGATAAGAGACTACTTGGATTGGAATAAAACAGCGAACCGGAGTTAAAATGTGTAAAATGAGTTAACCGTGGTTAAGTCTTTCCGCGTGTGACCGTTAGCGTATGAACCGGGTTTAAGTCTAACCGAATCTCACGGAGGGAAGCGACTACTTAACGGTGTTAATATATCCCGTTTTGTTTTTTTTTAGTAAAATCGAATCCTTACAAGATAGTATAATTGACCGTGTTACAAAAAAAAAAGATAGTATAATTGACCATTTCTTTTATTATTAAACTTAGTCAATTTAGTAGCTCAAATTAAATTGGTTTCGAGACTTCAATTTTGGATTTCATGTGTTGAGAATTATTTGTAGACCATGTGTTTTTGTCCTATTATACTTTAATTTTTAAAAAGTGCTAATCTTAGGTGTCTATTATTATTCCTTCCAAATTATCGTCATTCTATTAAATAAAAAGAATATTATTAGACTAAAGCTGGTAGTTCACCGTTCTTGCCTTCTTGGTGTCCAAACAAAAACAACACAAACGATGGCTGAAGTTTCAACAAATATTTTCAAAGAAAAAGCTATAATCATGAAAAACTCCAAGATATACGATCAAGCTGTTTAAGAATTTAAGTAGGGTTTATATTATCCATTTTACGTGTCAATCTAATACTCTTTATCAGTTAAGAACTTCATTATCAATAGTAAAATGTATTGGTTAGTGGAGCATGCCATTCTTTTATTCTATGTTCATCGTACTTTAAGACATCCTCCTCCAAACATTTGACATGATCGATGCTATTGTTACATAATCATATGCATTTAGAGGTTCAAGCATACATTTAAGTTTAAATTTCACTTTAAAATTCAAATGATTGTCTAATGCGACAACGTTTGACAACTAATGTGCTTCATGCCACTGGAGTGCGGTGGTCACTGGCCCTAGCTATGCTTCACACTAAAGGAACAAGCAGTATCTATTGCATCATGATTCATGCATGATCATTCTTTTTATCGCATAATAATTTAGCCTACCCACTTTATATTTCAAAAATTGTTCGAAATTAATATAATTTGACCATTTTTCTTAAATTCTAATTGTAATGATCATGGCTAAAGATTCATTGACTTGTTTCACACATCACAGCCACATGCCTAGTATTTAATTTGCTCATAAGTTGTGAGACCAATCTGGTTTAAACAAGACGAATACCATTGCGATTGTTAGATTTTACGAAAAAAATAACTACGATTAATGGTTAGTTGAACGGTATATGTTGAAAGGTTAAAGTGAGCGATTAACGATTGGTAGGCGATTAATAATTTGCTTGTTCTAAATTACAACTAATTAACAATAACAACGATACATTTGAACGAAGATAACTATGTCCAGTATATTAAATTTCATTTAACTGGTGAACTTATAAAGTATTCAACTATCCAAATATATGACGACGATATAATAATACGACCCGTAATTCAAGTTTGAATTAAATTATAAAAGAACCGGATACTTAGTCAGCGATATTATCGGCATATGAGATGGTGGAACTTCAGCGTTGTCATCACGCTAGTCATTGACTGCACAAATTTAATAACTCCAGTTAACAAACAAGATAGTGAAAATAGAAACCACAATTGTCTTAAAATCATTTTTAGCGTTGAAGATGATGGGTTTTTGTCTCAACCACAATTTTTAGTCCTACTTTCTCGAGAGCTTTTGCTTTTTCTCTGGAACTTTCTTTCCAATGCAAAGAAATCGTGCGACACTTTTCTCCTATCCTGTTTACCCTTCAAAATACATAATAGCCCTTTTTCCAGACTTTTAATTCTGTTGGACAAAGTAAACGCGATCATGATTAAATCCAAATTCTGCTGCTGATGATCTATTGCCATAAATTTTTTCTTCTTCTTTAGAATTTGAATTGTGATTAGTTTCTATGAGCCATTCCAAATACTGGAAAGGTTGGTCGAGACATGTTAATTACTAGTATTGGAACGTCGATCATGATAGATATTAACTCATCAGTGTTCAGTGTGATAGCAATGTTATACAATATTAGCACAAGCAAATTAATTATTTATTTGTATTACTTATTTAAGTTGATATTCAAGGGAAGTAAGAATAATAATTCAAGAATCACTTAGAAAAGAATTTAGCTTCTTTGTACATAAGAATATGTATGTAAACACAATATAATCTGCATGAGCATGATGATGGTTGAGTGGTGTAGTAGAAAATTCATAAAGCAAGCCCTTTTACCGATTAGATTCATAAGGTAGTTAGGATTCGGAGAAAGTGGTTTTAGCTTTTGTTTTGTTTTGTTATTTTCCCCGAGATTTATCTGTTAAGACTCTAATGTAAAGTTGCACGAATAAAATAAAAATATTAGATGGACCAGCAAGAAATGACCTTGGATATTGGGCCTATAAAATATCTTAAATTGGCCCACTATCATACCCTCTCTTTCTGCTCCATCTACTTCCTTTCTTAAATAAGAAAAACTAATTTCCTCCTATGTCTCTCACACTCGTCTAATCTTAAAATCTGTTGCCGCGAACGGAGGAGAGATGTACAGCTCACTTGAAACGACGGCTCTGGCGACGTTGTCACCGCGAGGTATGTCCCCAAGTTTCTCAATTGTATAACAAAGATCGAGAGATGTCTATTAGAATCTGATTTTACTTCTTTAGTTTCAATTAATATTTGGAATTAGTTTCTCTCTTGACATGATTTACTGTTCAGACAACACCAGTCATTGAATCTCATTAGTTAGTTAATATGTCGTAATTTTACAAACTCTGGTTTCTTATAATTTTCTCTGTTGGCTGATAAAATATTTTCTAGGAGAATGAAAAGAGACAGGTCACTCTGTACAATTGATGACATCAAAAGTTGTTTTGTTGCTAGATTTATCTCTAATCTTGTGCTTAACGGGGACTTAATGTGGATTTATTGTAGTAAATGTTACTGCGTAAATAAGTAATCAAAAAGATAATCCTGCTTATTTTTTTTTTCAAACGTGTGTGTATAAAAATTTGACAATACCTTGCTTTGTGAAGCTTTTTTTTTGTTCTTGAGCCTCAAGCTTATATGCAGTTTTATTATATAGTTATTGGAAGAGAATCATCGGAGAAAGACATGTCAATGACTGGAGGAGACAAACTGATACTAAAAGGGCTAAAGTTCTACGGTTACCATGGAGCGATTCCAGAAGAGAAGACTTTGGGGCAGATGTTTCTCGTTGACATTGATGCGTGGGTGAGTCTTAAAAGGGCTGGTGAATCAGACAACTTAGATGACACTATCAGCTACGTTGACATTTTCAGGTTCTTTGCTCGTACCAGTGTCCACTTATCCATGTCCGTCACTACATATAGTTATATGGTTTGATTTTTGGTTTGCAGCATAGCTAAAGAAATTGTAGAAGGGTCTCCAAGAAACCTTCTGGAGACAGTCGCGGAACTCATCGCGTCCAGAACTCTTGAAACGTTTCCTCGTATAACCGCTGTTCGGGTGAAGGTATCGAAGCCAAATGTTGCACTTGTCAAGACTACTATTGATTACTTAGGGGTTGAGATTTTCCGACAGCAAAAGCATTGATTCAATGAACCGAATCCTCTGTCGTTACAAAGAGAATGGTATCCAAGAAATTATGATATTTGTTTCAAAACAAAACTTCAAAACTTTTAGGAATTTGAAGAATTAAATAATGATATTTCTTTCGTATCATTTACTCCCTCTGTTTTAATTTACTTGTGTTTTTTTTTTTGAAAAAAATTAATTGGTGTTGCACACCAGTTAAACTTTGATTTTGTTTTACACTAAAGCTAATCCAACCAATAAAAACTCATAAATAGAATATAAATGTCAAAAACATCAAATGATATTAAAGTTTTGCATAGAAAATTGAAAATATAATTTGAATTGAAACAAATATAATACTCTTTCCGTTTCATTATAAGTGTCGTTTTGACAATTTTTCACGGCGATTAAGAAAATTGTAATTATTGTATAATATACTAATATATCTCTATTTAATATATAATTAATTAAATAAAAACAATTCAAATAAAAATGTATTGGTTATTCAAAAGGGTAAAACATAGATTTAATGTACAAAATTACATTAGAATTGTAGAATGACATTTATTTTGAAACAAAATAAAAAATTTAAAATGAGAATTATTATGAAACATAATAACTAATTTAAAACACCATCTAAAATGTAGCAAAAGAAATATCAAGAATCATTCACAAGAAAATTGTGTTTACTCTCCGGAATCTTCTCGGTTAATGTCATCGAGAATTACAATGAGAGAGACTATAAACGCATAATCAACATTCGGATACACCGTAACCGAGAAATTACTCTTCCCTATCAATATGCTCTGCGCGGTATGTTTCTTGTGCATCTGATAAAACCATCACACAAAACACAACCAAAAATTATTTAACCAATAAGATCATACTATATAACTAGTTGAATTAAAAGGATGATGATTACCTGTGCAACAATTACGTCAGATTTTCCAGCATAGATGGTAGAGGACCGGTCGATCCAACTTCCTTTGACATGGAAGTCACATTCCTTCATTTCCTTATTAGGAGCTAAGAAAACATCTAGCTTTGGCTTAATCAACTGAAACATCGACGATCTTTTCAATGTGTATACCAAATCATTTTGGTCTGTACTCTTTCCTCTAAACACTTGCCACCTATCGTGAAGACTCACCTTCTGCAAAAATTCATATTTCAATGAGAAAAGATGTTAAATCATGGCCATTAGGGAAAGGTTTTAGCGAATGATCAAGGGTGATGTTAGCATATCTTAATACACATGATTTTTTGAACTATATATTTACCAGAATAAAAAAAAGAAAAAATTGTCATATAAATTCTGAACTTTCAAATTTGATTAAAAAAATTAAATTTTCTCTTAAACTATTTAATACATCAACTTATTTTAACAAGCCATTTAAAATTTCAAGTTAAATTGACTAAACCAATTTTAAAACATAGTTACTTTGGTTAACAGATTGATTAAAACTGTAAATTAAAATCACCCAAGATCCTTTCTTCTACAAACCTAAATTCCTTATTCTCTAAAACTCGAAAAACACAAATTCTCTTCAATCAAAATCTTTAACTCAAATCTTCAATTGCTACATCTTTTAAATCAAATTCTCTTCAATCAAAATCTTTAATTCAAATCTTTAACCGCTACATGATCTTCCTTCAAATCAAATTCTATTTTTCGATTTTAAGAGAAATATGGATTATGTTTGGAGAAGAAATGATGGGTGTTTTCTAATCTACAAAAAGATGTCGTATTGTTTTAATAAAAGAGATTATAAATGGATTTTAACTCTGTTTAATCAATCTTTAACCAAAGTAAAGATGTTTTAAAATCAGTTTAGTAAAATTAATCTGATTGAGGCTTTAATTAGCTAGTGAAGATAAGTTACTTTAAACGTTTTAAAAAAGTAAATCATATTTTTCAGTTAAATTCGAAAGTTAAGGATTCAAATGATAATTTTGCAAATGACAATTTTCCAGAATAAAAAGTGTGTTCTTACATTTTCTTTCAAAGTCAAAATTGGAGTGTCTGATGCGTCGAGTAAGATCCTTTTGTCGGAGAGACTAAACATTGGCTCTTTGACTTTGAAAAGGAGATTGCCGTTGACGTCTGTGACAGCGAAGTTACCATCTGTTATCGTCATCACCTTTCGTACGATTCCCAATTCTACCGGGTACGGTGCACAAAAGTTAGGGTTCACGATCGCCATATTGAAACTCTCTCTCTCTCTTTTTTTTTCTTATTTCTGATTCTTGTATAAGATGATTAAGAATGAGATTGTGTACGTTTATTTCGTCATGTTGTTTATTTATAGCTAGTATATTCCGTGTTGACGCGTGAATGGTGCATTTGTTTTTTGATAAGCACGTTACCAAAAGCTACAAACGCGTTGAATTAAAAAAAAAAAGATTTCATGGAGAGCAATAAATGATTAGACTAAGGAATGATCTATTTTTAGCGTGTATATTTGTGAATTAAAATGGGAATAATTTGTTTACCATTTCAATAAGCTAGATAGCTTCGTCTAACTCAAAGATTTGAGCCCGGCCCACTATCTATAAAAAGCCCATATAAGAAGAGAGAGTCTCAAGTTTCAACTATGAAAAGAAATCAGGGAGACAAGGTCAAAAGCTTCTTTATTTGCCACGGTCACGTATCTCAATCTAGAAGTCGTGGGGTCCCTTCAATGTTGATACCACTCTAGTTGACACGACTCACCGTAGAAAGCTCCTTTGTTGTTTCCCCGAGAAAACGTTTTCCTGGGAAAAATTAATCAAATCGGATAAACGTACTTAAAAGCTTTGAGGAAATCATGAGCACCGAGTAGTAAGTACTTTTCTTCTTTACGCATTGTATTCTCCACTTTTTCTCGGCACTATCTATCTCACAGCGGTTTGTCGTTTTAATTTAATTTCCAGCGATTATCTGTTCAAGCTTTTGTTGATCGGTGACTCGTCTGTTGGAAAATCATGCCTTCTTCTTCGATTCGCTGTGAGATTTAGACATTCTCCTTTTTAGTTTCTCGATAGTAGAATCTCAACTGATTTTGGTGGATTTGTTTGTTTACAGGACGATGCTTACATTGACAGTTACATTAGTACCATCGGTGTTGACTTCGTGAGTTCATTTTTTACCCTATGTGATATGAGCCATATACTATATGGTTTGATTGATTGATTGTTCATCGCAACTGTTACTTAATAATGTGGTTCAAATGCCAGAAAATTAGGACCATCGAGCTGGATGGGAGGACCGTTAAGCTGCAAATCGTAAGTCTTATTAATCTTCCGTTGATACTAGTACAGTATGTTTTAGATAATTATATGTTTTCTTTTGATAAAAATAACTATTATCTTATAATCATTTAACGCTGGCCCTTCTCTTCAGTGGGATACTGCTGGGCAAGAACGTTTCAGGACCATCACTAGTAGCTACTACAGAGGAGCTCATGGTATCATCGTAAGAGAGCCACTCTTTACTCTCCTGTTTATATTTCTTGCTTTTATCTATGTGGTGGATTTTATCATACTGCTCTTCTCTGTGGACTTTTTTATTTTCTTAGTGGAAGGAAGAATCTTGAAATGTTATTTCCATGTTTAATTCTCTAAAACCCTCAGCTGATGGGATTTAGTGATGATCTTGTAACAGATTGTGTACGACTGTACTGAGATGGAGAGCTTTAACAACGTGAAGCAGTGGTTGAGTGAGATCGACAGGTATGCTAATGACAGTGTGTGCAAGCTTCTTATCGGTAACAAGAATGATATGGTTGAGAGTAAAGTTGTTTCCACCGAAACTGGAAAGGTTAGCTCACATCCACTAGTCTTTTTTTTTCTGCCTTTCCAGTTATGATTGTGTTTCTTTCCCTGCCTTTTCTTCATTTGAACGTATCATGGTAGGCTTGGTAGGACAAATATTTAACCGTGTGATGATATTACGATTGTTAAGATTGTCATATACCACAACCTAAGGAATAATACGTGTATATGGTCATTGACCAAAGTCCAAAACTTAGATAATCTGATTCTGGAGATTAAAATTTGCTTATGTTCAGTAGCCGTTTCTACTGACGAAGCTGTGACTTTTTTTTATCTTACGTCTCATCTGTTAAAAATTTACACTTACAGGCCTTAGCAGATGAGCTTGGAATTCCATTTCTTGAGACCAGTGCTAAGGATTCTATCAACGTCGAACAAGCATTCTTAACTATTGCTGGCGAGATCAAGAAGAGGTATTGCTCACTTTCTTTTAGTTTTCCTCATGGTTTATTTTATCCAATATTGTATTCTATGTTCCCTAGTGAAGATGGTGTGTTTTGGAGACTTGATTGCTAACTTGAAAGCAAATGTACAAACTTACTTCTGTGTCAATCTGTTGTAGCCTCCTGTTGTGTACTTGAGTTTTTATGAGAGATGTGTTCTCATTATATCTACATTTACTGGTTCGGCTGAGTGTGATCGTATTATTACTCTTTTAACTTTGCAGAATGGGAAGCCAGACTACTGCAAACAAGGCCTCCGGAAGTGGAACTGTTCAGATGAAAGGTCAGCCAATTCTACAGAACAATGGCGGTTGCTGCAGTAGTAGTTAAGCAAAGTGTTACCAAAAAACTATGTGAGACGTACTTTTTCTGTTCTTACTGTGTTGTGAAAACCAAGGACTGTCTAAAACAACAACTGGAAACTTTAATACGCTATGACATTGTCTGAATTATCTATGGTGTTAGTCGATAATATACTCCTGTGCTGTCTCTCTATTATAGGTACATCTTTGTCATTTGATTGTATAACTCTATGATCCTCTTATGCTATGCTGTTTAGAAATATTGATCTGTTTCATTCATGTTCACCATTTATCTGATTCCTATAAAAATATTCAAAGTAATTTTGGGTTTGTTGTTTAGTTTTTCTGTTTACTTTGATTTCTTAGAAGAAGCTTTGATTCTGCAGTTGATCTGTGAATTTTAGACATGTGTAATCTACTCAAATGAAGTCATTTATCAAAAATGATTTAACCAAATATTTTTTTCTTTCGGATTTAGAGCGGTTTAACTTTCACTAATCATCACTTTCAAGTTAACGACTTATTTCAGCTTCGGCCAAACAAGAAAAAGAAAGAGACCAGGTTAAATCTAAAATCAAAATCGTTGATTTTGAGCGAACCGGTTCGGTTAGTGCATAAACCGAGAGAAGCGAAGAGGCCCTTATGAGAGTGACTCGTCTCGTCACTGATGGGCTGGTGGGCCCGCGTAAAAGAAAGAAAGAGAAGAATCAATAAACCCTAAAGAAGAAGTCTCATCTCTAACTTCAATCTTCTTCGGTGTTTCAAAAAAAAAAAAACTTCATCTTCTTCGCCGTCCTCTCCCATCTTCTTAACGAAACGGTTACTGATTTCTATGGAAGGTTCTCTCGATCAAACCACGCAAGCAATTTCAAAACTCTCCATGGATTCCACCACCGCCTCTTCGACTTCTGCTGCTGATGGAGCTGGAGCTCAGAGTAAAAAGTAACGTTTCCGTCCTCTCGATTACTTTTTCTGAATCTTCGTATGGAATCTGATTATAGCTAATATTGAAAACGTTGCAGTGCTCTGAAGAAGGAACTGAAGATGAAGCAGAGAGAGGAAGAGAGGAGACGCAAAGAAGAAGAAAAGGCCAAACAAGTAATCACATTCTTTCATATAACTCGTAAACGAATGGTTCACACATTGATAGTCTTTAAGAGATTTCGTTTGATTGATTTGATGCAGGCTCCCAAGGCAGCCGCCTCACACAAGGCAGTGGCAGCAGATGATGAGGATATGGATCCAACGGTATAACAATCAATCATCTTATGCAATGCAGATAGATATGTATGTATGTATTTATGTGTGTATGAATCAAGTGTTCTTTTGTTGCAGCAATACTTTGAGAACAGATTGAAATATCTTGCGGCTGAGAAGGCTAAGGGGGAGAATCCTTACCCTCACAAGTTTGCTGTGACAATGTCTATTCCTGAGTACATTGAGAAGTATGGTGGTTTGAACAATGGTGATCATGTTGAAGACGCTCAAGTTTCTCTTGCTGGTATGTAAATGCATTGCCACCTTACCCTTGGAGTGAAAAGGATGTTTGATTTTGTTGTTTAAAAACTTTGATAGGGAGGATAATGAGCAAGCGAGCTTCCTCTTCTAAGCTCTTCTTCTATGATCTACATGGTGAGGATTTCAAGGTCCAAGTTATGGCTGATGCTAGGTGAATGCTTTGTTTTCTCCTTTTTATAAGTTAGTTCATTGCTGTTGAGTAGGTTTACTTAGGCGTGCGTGTTTCTTTTGTCTTTGTCTCAGCAAGTCAGGATTGGATGAAGCAGAGTTTTCGAAGCTCCATGGGAATACTAAGCGTGGTGATATTGTTGGTGTCACTGGGTTTCCAGGTTTGTGCAACCCTCTCTTTTTGTATATTACTTTCTTTTAGCCTATCACATTTTTAACTAGTAATTTTACTCTTATTTCAGGGAAGACTAAGAGAGGAGAGTTAAGTATTTTCCCCCGATCATTTATTCTTCTGTCCCATTGCCTCCACATGATGCCAAGAAAAGCTGAGAATGCTAATGCAAAGGTAAAAGCAGTTTCACTGTGACTGCTCTATTTACTTAAGATTTCATCTTCTTCTGCACTAACCTATTTCACTTTTTCCATTATGTAGAAACCTGAAAACTGGATTCCAGGTGAACCAAGAAATCCTGACGCATATGTTCTAAAAGATCAGGTAACATCAGTTTGCCAAAGCTCTATAAAGATTGGTGTATCCTCTTTCTTACATTATTAAATATTATTATCTATTTGTTTGATCACTTCCTGTCAGTGTTTTAAATTCTATGGTTTCTATCCGGACAAGCATTTGATGTTAGTTTTTTGTTTTGCTGTCAGGAATCTCGATATCGCCAGCGTTATCTTGATCTGATGTTGAACGTGGAGGTTCGCCAGATATTCAAAACCAGAGCTAATATCATTTCCTACGTCCGCAGATTCCTTGACAATCAAAGATTCTTGGAGGTTTCTAATTTTCTTACAAAACATATATCCATTCTTTTCATTCGGTCCTCTGATTTCAATTGTTCTTATTCCTGCATTTAATATTCTTAAAATTTTCTTTAGGTTGAGACGCCTATGATGAACATGATTGCTGGTGGAGCAGCTGCACGACCATTCGTCACACATCACAACGATCTAGACATGAAGCTGTACATGCGAATCGCGCCCGAGCTCTTTCTGAAGCAACTTATCGTCGGTGGCTTGGAGCGTGTTTATGAGATTGGAAAGCAATTCAGAAACGAGGGTATTGACCTGACCCACAACCCAGAGTTCACCACTTGCGAGTTCTATATGGCTTTCGCAGACTACAACGACCTCATGAAAATGACCGAGGATATGTTGAGTGGCATGGTCAAAGAGTTGACAGGTGGTTACAAGATCAAGTATCATGCTAATGGGTATGATAAGGAGCCAATCGAAATCGACTTCACTCCTCCATTCAGGTTTGAGTCAAATCAATATTTTCATTGATTAAAAATAAAGTAAGCTTATCTATTGCAGCAATGACATACATGATATTTTCTTTTTGTAGGAGGATTGAGATGATTGGAGAGTTGGAGAAGGTGGCTAACCTTAATATACCAAAAGATTTGGCTAGTGAAGAAGCCAACAAGTATTTGATTGATGCGTGTGCCAAGTTCGACGTGAAATGCCCTCCTCCTCAGACAACAGCTCGTCTGCTAGATAAAGTACGTAACATCTTCTGTCTCCCTCTTTCATACCTATGACGTATAGCATTGGAAAAATTAAAATCTGAGATATTTTCTTTTAATGCAGCTTGTTGGAGAATTTCTGGAAGTGACATGTGTGAACCCGACTTTCATCATCAACCATCCCGAGATCATGTCTCCCTTGGCAAAGTGGCACAGATCAAACAATGTTCTCACCGAGAGATTCGAGCTCTTTATCAACAACATGAAGTAAGCACTAGCTAACTATGAATTTGTTTGTTTAGAGTTGTTTTATACTAACATATTACGAACTTTGACCGCAGCTCTGCAATGCTTACACCGAGCTGAACGATCCAGTGGTTCAGCGTCAAAGGTTTGCTGATCAACTCAAAGATAGGCAGTCTGGAGACGATGAGGCCATGGCTTTAGATGAGACTTTCTGCAATGCTTTGGAATATGGGTTGGCTCCTACGGGTGGTGGGGGTTGGGTATTGACAGGCTTGCCATGCTATTCACCGACTCTCAGAACATCAAGGTCTGTCTCTTCTCTCATTCTCTGCTAATGATTTGATCTTTTCTGGCTAAACTCATGAATTGTACTTGTAAATGTTTCAGGAGGTTATTCTCTTCCCTGCAATGAGGCCACAAGACGATCCAGCAGCCGTTAGAGGTACGATCTAACTGATGGTTTAGTGTTAGTAATATCCGTGTTTGGATTGCAACTTTATGCTGTTTTTTTTTTTGCAGCTTCTTTGCAAGCAGAGAACAAAGGAGAGTGAGCACAGTTTTAATCTCTTTTTTTGCCTGTTTAAGGCCTTTGAAGTTTGGTAGTGAAAGTGCTATTATGCAACCAGCGCAGCGGTTCTCAAATTACTTTTGATTGCGATGTATGAACAACCATATTTTTACAAACAAAACTTTTTATTAAAGACCTTTGTAACACTTTCCGGAAGATCGTTTATTGTTTTGAAATTTTGGTTTAAAGTTGATACTAGTGATCAGCGCTTTAATATGTGTTCTAATTTTTGATAATCTAATATAGGGTATTTTTTAGTTAGAAAGAGAAAGACTATTATAGAAAAATAAAATAGATGAAATAATATTGTTCGCTCCATGATGTTTTCATATGTAAGTGCACATTGATTTTTTTGTTTTCCCAAGTCATTAATATTTTTATAAAATTCCACAAAATTATTGCCCAGCACCTAAAGCCAAAACTTGTTTCGGCTACCTTGAAAGAATAATCTTTTTTTTTAGAACACCTTGAAAGAATAATCAAAATTTAATTATTTGTATATTCACAACCATATAATTATAACATCATTTAACTTTCTTTTGTTCAGTCCATACCATTTGTTCCGTCAATGCATTCATTCCGTCTGTTTACATTAGCCTAATTTATATTGCTTGATCTGCATCATTTTCTATCGAACATCCAGACCTGAAGCCTACGGTTTTATATTGTGTCATTATTAAAGTGGTTGAAATGGTATACTATTGATAACCTTGTTTAGAATGTTACAGCTATTTAATAAGATTGAAGGAAAACAAAAAGTCATGGATTGAGAAAAAAAAAAGAGAAACAAAATATGTATTTTGATGAATGATGATCACATAGAAAAAGTCAGACAGCTTTGAGCTTTGTACTGTAATTGGGGTCTCAAATCAAAATCATATCTCACAGGACAGCACAAGCCAACTCATATCCTCTCTCCAACACATGTTTTATTATCTCTCAGACCAAATACCTTTCATATTTATTTTGTTTATGCTTAAAAAAGTCATACGTTTGACTTATTAATACAATGATAATACTATTACAAAATTCTTTTAAAAAAATAATTTATGCATATCTGTTACTACATTTTTGTTGGCACACCACCAATTCGTATATGTGATGGTATAAAGATGATATTAATGATATCATTTAAGTAGAGATTTACCCACCAACAAATAATCACAAATACATCACCAAGTAAAAGATAAGAAGAGATGTATTTGTGGATTATTTATGCATATCTGTTGCGAGTGGAGAACCCACAATCTCACGTCTTTTTATTTTGTTTCCCACTTTATAATTCACTTTTTTTCCATACACCAAGTCAATTAAAAGATTGAGTTCATATAACTAATTACAATTTTTATATCCCAAAAATCAAACTGCCCAAAAACATTTTTTTTTATATATAGAAACCCAAGTTCCTCTTTCATATTCCTTTGAAGAATGGTTTGAGCATTGATGTTCCACTCTTTTTTGTCTCTTCCAAATCTTCATTTGTTTCTCCTAACAACCTGCCAAAAACATAACAAATATGTACACACTTATTAGTATAGATCATTCTGAGATTATTATTTATTATTGATCGATAGACTGTAACATGGAATCCTAACCTTTTGTACGTGTTTACGGATAACAGTTTAGAGATTTGGCTTCAATAATCTCTTAGGGTTTGTGAATTCATTCAGCATTTGCTTATATATGAGTCTTTGCCAATTGCTCCAAGCATTCTACATGCTACTTCCAGCAACTTCCCTGTTGATTAATGAAATAAAGAACTTTAATTATTAGGTAATGATCACAATCAATTAATTCCAATCGCAGTCTCCTGTCACTTAATTAAAAACTATTTCCGGAAATTAGACTTTAGAAAAAGCTAAAAGCCAATAATTTAACCAAATATAATAAATGAAAATTTGTAAACGTGTGAAGATGCTTTAGGACCGGTAATGTCGAAGAAGCTTCTAATGATTCTTTCTTATGTTTGATATACCTCACCAACCTTTACCTTTAGAACATGATCAATACCTTGAGTGACTAAGCGTTAATCACGTACTAAAAATCATAATTCTTTGATAACTTTGGTCACAAGTAAGTGAGTAAAACTACAAACTTCTATCCTCAAAACGATCATAATCATATTCATGTCAATTATCATGTGAAACCTAATTAGTCACGACGCTAATGATCAAACCATAGACACGCAACACAATCAATCAAACGTACCTCTTCTTGTCTGAACAACTTTCTTAACCGAACCACTCGGTTTCTTAACCGTCTCTTCTTCCACCTCAGGGAACAAGACACCATCAATCCCCTGAACCGAAATCCGACCGTCCGTGTAAATATCCGGATCGAACAAGTAAGCAGACCGGTCACCAGAACCGAACTTAACCGAACCATCAGCTTCCTTCGCCGCAACTTTATGAGGAAAACGCAGCGTTTCATACTTCACCTTCCCGAATCTCCTAACCGAGTTATACATACTCTCCTCCGTCTGATACTCCGGTATAATGTGGTAATACATTATCTGCTCCGGAGCCCCGGGCTCGCTCAACTGATCCGTCGTCAGTTTCGCCATAGCCTCGTCGTTGGGAGCTAGCACGGTGAGGACGTAGCCTTCCGACACCAACCGTCCCATCTCCGTCGCGAGCGACGTCAGGTTCACGAGAATATCCGCCATCTCGTTGTACCCGCCGTAGTGCAGCAGCGTGTGGATGAAATCTTTGACCTGAGCCTCGCCGTTGAAATGGTGACGTGGACCTCCGGGTCCCGGAGCCGGCGCCGGAGCTAGCGACGGACCTGGAGCCATGGCGGATTGGATCGGGAGAACCGGTGGAGATCCGGCGGGTACCGCGACGGCTGCGGCGGCGGATTTCTTGAGACGGTTTGTTCTCGGGTCGATCTCCGGAGCTCCTTCGGGTAACACGGCGGAGATTGACCGGAGGTTTCTCCGCCGGTTGAAATCTTCTTGCACCGAGCGAGGGATTAAAAGCCGTTCGATACCGTGGATCAACCCATCGGGTCGGGTCAAATTATCGGGTCGGGTTATCACGGCGGAGTTCACCAGTCTCTTCCCGTTACCTTTGGTTTTGCTCAAATGCAGCACTTGGTCGCGTCCTAGCGTGACGTGTTTGACCCGTCCGGTGCTCTCTTCGGGCCATTGGGTTGACCCGACCCGAGTGGGGATAATGTGGGACAAGAGCAGCGTCTGGAGAGACTTGAGGTTACCCGGTTGGAGCAAGAACCGTTTGAAATCCGGGTCAAGGTCACGCTCTAAGGCTTCGTTGCGAGGGGCAAAGATTGTGATATTGTGACGACCGACGGCGTCTTCTAGTGTTTGGAGGAGGAGAGCTTTCTCGACGAGCTCCGCGAGCTCGGTGTAACGAGAGTCGAGGAGAGCTACGAGGACTGAGTTTGAGTTGATTTGACCTCCAGACCCGGTTATGTTGTGGTGACCCGGTTCGAGACTTTGTGGCAAAGCCGATGCAGTGAGGAGGAGTAAGAAAGATACGATGGAGCAACCATAGATGCAGCGATCCATGGTGCTCAGATTGGGATTAATCTCTCTCTCTTGAAGGAATAAATTGAAAATGCCTTTTCTTGGAGGATATGCTGTTTATTCTTATTACTTGAATCGTCGGTTACCGAGAGTGGGTGTGAGAGACGGCCAAGAAAGAAGAAAGATAGAGATAGAGAGATGTGTGAATTTGGCTGGTGTCTGGTCTATGTTGTGTATCAAAACAGGTTTGGGTTTTCGGACAGGCTGGTGGTGGGAACCACACGGTGTCTGAAAATTTAATTATTTTAGATGACTTTGGCTTTCTTTAGGTCTTGCCTCGGCTCAGCTCGGCTTCCTTTACGTTTCAATAAACCTTTTGCATTATTTTCCGGCTAAATCTTTTGTATAATCATTGAATAAACACTACTTTTGTCTTTCTTAAAACTATATTAACAAAATAGTATTATTTCAGACTAAACATGGTCTGCTTATGTTATAACCCTTCACCTAAAATTTCTACTTAAGAAAGTGAATAACTAGTACTCATTTTGATCCGTAATAAAATGGTTATGCACAACAAATGAATGGTCAATTCATTATATTAATAAAAACATCAAAGAATTTAGTAGTCAGTATTAAATGGTTGTATTTGCAAGTCATAGTAATAGAGTTATTAATCTAGTCATGTACATAAGAAAATAATGGCAAATTGAATAAAACAAATGTAAAGTCTATGATAAAAAGTCATAGTAAAATAGAGTAGTTATGCCTTGAGCTAAACAGCTAGAGAACTATACTACACATGTTGCAAACATTACATTTTATTGATTATTAAAAATTAGTAAAACGTATAATCTGGTGGAGAGTGAAAGTGATGGTCTTTGAATTTTTCCTTAAGTCATGAATCTTTAATACAATAAGGACTAATACAATCAGTGAACTCATTAAAGAAGATAACAAAAGGAGAGTTAGTAAGTCATCTTCTATAAGTTAATGATAGTTATTGAAAGTGAGATTAAGAAATCAACCAAACATAAAAGGAAAAAGAAAAAAGAAAAAAGAAAGGACATATGAAGCTAAGAAGAAGCCGAGGAAAATGGAAACACACGTGGCTTGAGTTGGAGCTGTCGGTGTATGAACTAAAACAACCATCATTTATTTATATTTATTACACCTTTTTGGTTGCTACGTCAAAGTTCGTGAATCGTGTGATGTCCCACCTCAGTTATTACTTACCTGTTTCACCACGCGCTTCAACGAGGAGTGTGCATTCTCGCGTTTCGAATCAATAGTTTGAAACATTTTCGTTATTCCCGCGCTTATAGAAAAGATCGGCTTTTAAGGCCCGATCGAGTAATTGAAGTTTAGTTTCTATCAGGCCCGAGTTATCTTACTGCACTTGTTCTGGGCTGTATTAATGGGCCTAACTCACTGCTTTTTTTTTTCTCACAAACTCCCTGCTTTCTATTTTCTTTGTATCTCGTTGGATGTATAATCTTACTTCTGTAGCGTTTTGTTTCTGCGAAATTTATCATCAATAGAAGTTCAATGATGATATGTATGAACAAGACTAGAGTTTATCTTATATAAAAAAATATAATAATTTCCTCACTGATCACCATGTCAGTATATCTTCTATATTTAGTTTCAGCTCGCCCCCTAAAACAAATCTCAAAATGTACCTATGCCCCATATAATATATGATCCAAACTAAAATCAATGGTTATAGACGGTTTGGCTGTTCAGTATTTGTCAAAACAAAATATTTCCATGTGTTTTGTCACTATTCTGGATTCAAAAGAGCAGTTATTTCATTGAACTTAAAAACCATCTGAGAAATAAAGAATTGCACGAGATTTACCAAATAATGGAGTGGGGGAGGGAACAGACAGGACACACCAAAGCTGAATTAGTGAAGTCTAGCAAAGGACAATTGAAACACAAACAAAGAAGAAATAATGAGAGATGAAAGTGGAAAGAAGCCTAGTTTAGAGAGATGCAGAATGAGATAGTCGTGATAGCAACACCTGAATTTAATGCTAAACACTTATGAGTTAAAGTGATGTTTGTGGTCCTCACATCAGCCTATACAACACCTACACAATAATAAGAAAACCAAACCCTATAGGAAAAGGACAGCTTCATGATAGGCTTTCCTTTTGTTAACCCTAATCTATGTCTAACCCCTCCGCTGCTGTTTAAGTTTAACTCGTTATTCACTAATTGTATTAGGATTAAACACTCCAAATCAAAATCATTAACTAGATTATGTTGGTTTCACATCATTATCAACGGAGTAGTTGGCAAGATGTTTTTTCATCTACCAAATGATTATCGTGAGTTGCATAATTCAATACATCTTCTCATCATCTATGTCATGTCACCTTAATCGACAATCAGATTCCATTCGAATTTTGAAATTTTCATCTCTAATTATCACAAAATCCCACAACATTTGAAACCAATCTCACCACCAAAATATCAATCAATCAAATAAATCAATTAAGGCAAGACTCAAACTATGGTTTGCACACACACCACAACACAATCAAGAAAAAAGAAATACATATTAACAAGATGTCATTGCCAAAGGGCTCTCGGTGTCAACGCGGTCACCGTAGCTCCTCCTCCTCCTCCTCCTCCTCCTCCTCCTCCGCCTCTAATCGTTGAGTTACGAAACACTTCACCAAACGACGGTCTCGGCGATGGTGAAAGAGACTTCGAAACTCTCGGAGAAGAAACCGATTCTCTCTGCGATGGACTTCTCCAAAATCCAGCACCGTAAAACCTGTTCCACATCTCTTTCTCCAACGCCAACACCGCCTCGTCCTCTTCATCGGTCTCCTCATCCGTCGTCAGCTCAGCCGCAACCGCCGGCGATCTCCCGAAGTATTTAGGATCAAAGAAATCGTCCTCCTCCTCCTCCGAGACGTCGTTGCTATCCAACGGAAAGATAGCGAACTCCGAGTTCTGGAACACTCTCTGCATCATCCTCTCGCCTTTCCCGTCCGACGGCGGCAGCGGCGGGAGGACACCGTTCTTTACGAGCTGTTTACGGCGGTGACTGCGGATAGCGCGGCGGCAGATTCCGCGTGGGACTTTGTAGACGGCGAGGACGACGAGGTTGACTATTCCGCAAGGACAGCAGCACCACACGGCGGCGCAACTCGCCGTCGTACCGCCGCAGAACTCGGCGGGCGTTGATCCGCCGCACGTGGCGTTCGGAGACGGGGAGGAGAGGCTTCTCTGGAGCAGAGGATGTATCCGGTGATGACTACGAGATGGAGAAGACGAGGGAGTGTCTGACGGTTTCGTCTGCCTCGAGATGTGCTTCGGATCGTAACGTGACGTCATGTTCATACAAAGCTCAGGTGAAACGCAACACCACAAAATCTCTCCGGTGATGGCGAAGGGCGAAGGTCGTGGCCTTCAGACAATATGGAGAAAGTTGAGTGACTTGTAAACAAAAGAAAAAGACAGAAACCAAACCGGTAATTTAGGCGCGAGAAGTTTTGTAGCCAATCGTTTTGACTTCTGTACAATAAATTTTTTTTTCCGGTGGGGAAAATTCTCGGTGAGAGGTTGTCCGAAGTGGAAGGAGAGATGGGAAATGAAGAGAGATTGTTGAATAGCAAAGAAAGTCCAACAAGTTAATCTATTTGTTATCTTCAGGTTGGTGCTTTCTCTGTT
This sequence comes from Raphanus sativus, assembly GCF_000801105.2. Lineage (NCBI taxonomy): Eukaryota > Viridiplantae > Streptophyta > Magnoliopsida > Brassicales > Brassicaceae > Raphanus > Raphanus sativus. Next base: position 194,648 of record NC_079516.1, on the reverse strand, counting down.
AGTGTTGACACAGTAAACTATACAGTTGTCTTTTCTTATTTACCATTATCATGTTTTCTGGTTAGCTGTAAATACATTTGACCATAAAAATAGTTGTAAAAACATTTGACCACATAAAATAACTTCTTTTTGGGACTCTCGGAGTTGTTGTATGTTTCCTGTTAGAACTATAATATACATTGTTTTTAGAAAATTACATATCAATTGGAAAATATAGACTGTTAAAAGAAAAGAAAAATATATATAAGATGTTAAATGAATTTGTTTTTTCAGTGTTCTAAAAAAAAGAATTTGTTTATTCAGATTTCTTCTTTGTTGATATATCAGAAAGAAAAACAGAAGGAAAATATATCCTTGCTCTGTTAAAATTTTAAAATAAAATGAAAATAACATTTTGTTTGATAAATAATGATTAGCTTTAAATATCATAGATGCGTGTATCTATATCATCTGACAGTATCTGGATTAGACGTCATCTTCCGGCGCCGCTGTTAGATGTTGATTGGTTTGTTCTTGTTTTGTTTATACGTATCTTTGTTCTCGTCAACCAATTGATTTATTGTACGGATGTTTAAAATCACAAACCAAAAAATTGAATGTGGAATACCACTATTAATCGAAGAATCATAAAAAGAAATTTTAGATCAGTGCACAACTATTAAAAATTTTACATTTTAGTATTTTACCTATAAAATATTTTAAAATATAATTTAAAAATTGTTCAACCAGTTACATACTAGCAAATATCTTTGATTACAACTAAAAGTTATACTTCATCTATTTTATTATATATGTAATTTTATAAAAAAAATAAGAAAGTTATTACTTTTTATAAAGTATCATTTTGATATATAAACTAAACCAATCATAAATAAATCTATAAAATTGAATTGGTTATACTATATCTAATAAAAATAAAATTATCTAGAAATATAAAAAATACTTATATTTTAAACTTTTTATAATCTAAAACAGAAGGAATATTAAAATTTAAAATACAAAAATTTCATTTATTTTAAAACATCAAAACTTCTTTAAATTGTTAACTTTTTACATGTAAAAAAAAGCGAAACAAAGTGTGTGAAATGATCAGAGATGGCTAAAGAAAGTCAACACTTGTTGACGGGTTGACAAATCACATTTACAATCTTGTGTGATTGAACAGAAACTCAAATCCACAACACAAAATAAGAAAATCAAATCGGACGCTTATGGTCTGGTGGTAAAAGACGCACGATTGTGAATTATGCCGCCTAGATTCGAGTTCTGGTCATTATCGATAAAAGTTTGGTAAAAAATGTGGTCTTCTAGATGTCTTCGACGGTTTTTAGGCGAATGGTTATTAGGCGCAGTTTTTTGGCTCTGCGGTTCCATTTAGACGGGATACATATATCCATGAGAAGCAGTACCCTCCCCATATTTTCTATAAATTTCTGTTTGCTTTGTTGGGTTCCCTTCTGTTGCTAATATTCTCTAAGTATTAGAGATATGTTGGGCCGGAAGATATGTATCTTACGGACCAAGTCTGTGAAGCCCGTGAAACTCATGAAGACCCTCAAGACTAAAAGGAAAGACTTGAAGATCAAGTTAATCTCAAGATATTCTTAGCATATTTACATTAAGTGTTTAGGAAAGTTAGCATTATCTATTGATAACATTATGTTAATGTTAGTCATATATATATGCATCTTGTATTCTCATATTGATCGCAACACAATAATATATTCATATTATATTCTATTTTACATGGTATCAGAGCGGTCGATTTTTAGGGATCAAATTTAAAGCTTCCTCAAGTTTTAAAATTTGATGATTATGATCATTGGTGGTGTTGACGATGATCAAGAAGATGCCGAAGACGATCCAGATGATGATGACGTGAAGCAACGTACACTTGAAATAAGTTCACGTGATCTCTAGCTAATAGGGTTTGGTTTTATTAATTAAGCATGTTAGTGACTTTTGTTTCTAGACTACGTGCTAGTTTTTATTTTATTTTTACTAATGGTTTGGTTTTGGTGAGTGCAAGAGAATACAAGGATTTAAATAATGCTAAGGGTTTATGGTTTCACAAGGGTTATTGTTATCTAAGATTTTCTATAGTTTAGATTTTCTTAAGATGTTTATTGTTATTCCATAGTTTGGGATTTATTGGTTATAGTTTAACCATTACGGGGGAGTTCTAGTTGAACGCTCATATTTTTTTAGGTCAGTTTTTAGTCCGGTTTATGGACTGTCCAAGTTAAGGACGATTGTTTTTTGGAGCTGCAGTTGCGCCCACGGGATGTATTCCCATTGTCAAGACCAAAGAAGAGTTGAAGTTTTCATCCTCCTTGTCTAAGTTGAAGTTTATTCCCGAAGGAATCTACTGATTTTGTCTTCCTCGACATAGTGTCCACGACATACGTGGTCTGCTTTGTGATTGCAGATTTGCGTGTTGCATCCCACGTTTGTCGCGGGGGAGTATTAGAGATATGTTGGGCCGGAAGATATGTATCTTACGGACCAAGTCTGTGAAGCCCGTGAAACTCATGAAGACCCTCAAGACTAAAAGGAAAGACTTGAAGATCAAGTTAATCTCAAGATATTCTTAGCATATTTACATTAAGTGTTTAGGAAAGTTAGCATTATCTATTGATAACATTATGTTAATGTTAGTCATATATATATGCATCTTGTATTCTCTTATTAAACACAACACAATAATATATCATATTCTATTCTACTTTACACTAAGATTCTGACAGAAAGACATGAGACATGTAGTCAACCAAAACAAGTGGAGTGCATGCAAAAATAGCGCGAGGCATCTAAAGCATCAGTCGTGTGCTTTTTTCAGTTACCACCACGTGATTGAACTAATGAGGATGAAGAAGGTGAGCTTCATGAAGCAATTGTAGTTCACAAAGATGGTTCATTAGATCTTTTCTTGTGAATAATTGATTCAGTTTTTTGTATTTATTCAGTTCAATTATGTGGAGCATCTAAGATTTTTCAAGGACCAGCAACACATTGGTTCTGAACCAGGATAGACAGTTTATCGAAAGACCGTACCAGGAATGGTTCAGTTTTTTTATTCTGTCTTTATCTAAAATTTATACATTTTTAAATCTCACGGTTCAATTTAAGTCATTAAAAAAAGAAATTAAAGTCATTTTCTACTATTGACCCAAAAAAAAAGTCATTTTCTACTTCACCCACGCAATCTCAATGGCACATCTGTATTTCTATAGATATGAGTTTATGACAGCTTGATTCCAACAAAATCTACTTAACATTTCCTAATTTAGCATACATCAAGTAGGAATAGGAAATGGTTCAGAAAAGAGGAAATAAGATGGAGTGGAGAAGGATAAGCAATAGACAATAGCAGTAGAAGAAAGAGGGGTAAACGACACCGTAAAGCATTCTCACATTCATTATCTTTCATAAATTCCAGAAGATTATGAAATTGATTTCAGATCTGAATCTTGTTTTGTACTTACTTGCACTTACGAATTGACTGGAGATTTTATGCGAAGTATAGCACGTTTGAGACCAGTCATGAAAAAAACAATGTCACCAAATGCAAATATTTCATAACTAACATGTCACTAAAATATTTAGGGAAAACAAAACCTTAGCACTATATAGAATGACTTTTACGTATATACAGAGACGTTAACCACACAAACAACGATGACCACAGACGTTTAGTCGTTTACATTTTTCAAATATGACGACCCAAAATCATGTTCACCATGTCCTTTAATTTTTTTCTGGTTGTAAAATCATGTTCACCAAGTCTATGATGAACGTTAATTATAATTTGGTCTGATTCGATACTTCGGTTATTCCCTATATATTAAAAGAGATGCATTCGTAATTAATGCGTTAACACTATATTTTATGAATATGCTGAAGTGTCGTCTTCACAATCGTTTGACATTTAATGCATTCACACACTAAATCTTTAACTACATTTGAGACAATTTAATGTGTTCGCATTCTATTTTTTTTAATAAGCTCTTTTGGTTCATACATTTTCAACATTTGTAATACTCTCTCTGTTTTTTAAAGATTCATGTTCTAGGAAAAAAATTTGTTTTAAAAAGATACATTTTTTACCTTTTCAATGTATTATTTAATGAAAATCTGTTAACTTCAAGAAAATTAATTTTGTTTATTGGATTTTTATTGGTTAAAGATTATGAAAAATTGTTATTCACAAAAATCAATGCATTTTTAATGTGATTTCTTAATATATGTGAAAAGTCTAGAATATGTATCTTTAAAAAACAGAGGGAGTAGTAAACTAAAATTATTTAAAATTCTCTTTGTACAACTACTGAGTAATATTATTTAAAAAAAAAATCATTAAGATTTGCATTAGCTGAAATGGTGGAGTGAAAATATTTTAAAAATTGAAAATTTCATATTTAACTTGGTTTTTTGAAAAGAGACATGTGACAATGCTATACTCCAAGTGTATAGATTGTTTTAAAATGTTACATTTGGTAACTGTGATATCAGATAGCCTCTACACAACTCATGAAGGTCTCTTTCCAAGCTCTTCTCGGGTCAATGAAAATTTTTTTTACTGTTGGGTTCTTTAGAAAAACTTGACAAGATTAAGAGGAAGAGACATATTGGTGAGAACGATGATGATGATGATGATGATGATGATGATGATGATGATGATGATGATGATGATGATGATGATGATGATGATGATGTAATTCTAAACCATGTTTTATGGTCGTGTCCATGAATGGTTGATGGTCTGAGCGAGAGTAACTATAAGGAATTTCTTTGGGGAGGTGATTGCACCGAAAATTTTCTAAAGCAATCGAAGTTAAAGATAAGTGGTTAACTTCTAATGATATTTTCGTATGTGATTATTTAAATTTAATGTGTTTTGTTTACCGTTTTAGATGATCATAAGATCACATGAAAGACCTGATGCAAGATCAAATCGAGAAAACATGGGAAACATGCTATGTGTCTACTCACATCAACATTAATCAAAATTTACATTATTAAAATTAATAAAAACTAATTTCTATGAATATAAATATACAACTTTTTATATTATGTCTAAGTTCAAACAACAAAAACAATCTTAGATTAACTTATATAAAATACAAAATCTTAAAATTTCACCATTATTGTTTGTACAAACAATACAAATAATATTGTATGTCTTTTTTCTTAAACTATTATTTATATTTTATTTGATTTTGCAAGCATTTAGAAATTTAAAAATGAAACCATTGGTTCGACATAAGAACGGTCGAAAACTGATATAAAATGAAGCCAAACAAATATAATAGTTTTAGGTTTATCACCGAAAATGAAAAACCTCGATCACTTCAACCGAATAAACTAAATAAATATGGATTTACAATGGTATTTATATTTTAGGAGGCTAAAAAAATAACGTAATACGAACGAATATCCAGATTAAACACATATAATGTCTTTTTATCTTAAAAAGTAGGACTTGGCAAAATATCGAGAACTGAAGAACCGATCCAAAACCGAACCGAAAATCAGGGTCCCGAACTCGATCAGATACGGGGTAAATAATCGAGTGGTTCCTAAATTGATTTATCCGAAGAACCGGTACTCAACCCGATCCGAACCGAAAACAGAATGAGTGTCCGAAGATTTCTGAAATGTAAATATATATTTAAAAATATTATTTATAATTATATGTATACGTATTTTAAAAATTAATATTAAAATTTTAAATTAAATATATTAATTATTTTGTGTATTTTCAGATAAAATATGATAGTCTGTATAGAAAAAAAACGTATCTAATGAGTAATTTTAGTTATTTTTTAGTACATTTGAATAGTTTGGATACAAAATATCCGAATCGAATCGGGTAATATGGTTACTTTGAGTATGAACTAGTTTAGATATATTAGTTATTCGGTTATTTTAAGATTCTTTTACATCAAAACCGAACCTACTCGAACTGATAGGACTCGACTCGAACCCGACTCGGATACCTGAATGCTCATGCCTATTAAAAAGATAATAAAATCAATAATTTCATTCCGTGCAAGGCACGGATTATTACCTAGTTTAGTATGAAAGTCTATAGCTGATTTATTTTTGGGAAATGTGTAGCTAATTATTTTAATTATTTATTTCAAGGCATATAGATTTTTATTTTGAAAATAATTGTTTTTTTATATAGAGCCAGTTTGGTTCACCTAGTTTAATTTATTGTAGGGTGGAATTTAGCGACCGGTTAACCAAAGTTTTTTTTTCTGGACAAATGGTTAACTAAAGTTTGAAAAGGTTTGGATAGGCGGCCACGCCTGAATCAAAATCACGGATTATGGGCTTCAAGTGTGATCTAGATCAAAGTTTAGGCCCAATTAGGCTGTATACATTTGTTAACTATTTATATAGAGTAGGCCTAAATCACCTTTTTCGTTTTTGTTTCTTCTTCACATATGTATAAAATGTGTGTGCGGTTTCTTGATTTTATAATTAATTAAAATTTGTGTGTGTTTCTCAAGTTTATGGGTGCAAAATGGGTCGGTTCCTACAGGATTTAATTATTTAAATGATTTGAGTGGAAGGTTATCAACATGGAATAATCAAGTATAAAAAAACAGATCAACTATACATGTTGCAAAAAAAGCAAGTGTATGAAGAACAATATTATAAGGGAAAAAGTAAGAACCATAAAGAAAAACGAGTAGGAAGTTTAAGCTAAATTGTCATATAGTGATGAACCGTTCCTTTTGGTCGGTCTCTTCCGACCAATCCGACGTGAATATTGACGTCCTTTTTCTGACCAGCCTTACGTTTCATGAGAAGACCCACGTTCCGGTCACATTGATCTCCTTCGTTTAGGAATTAGCCACGCACTACGTTTTTTCTTTTTTGCTTGGTCACAGCCACGCACAACGTTTTGTTTGAATTTGTTAACAAAAGTTTGTTTTATGAATGGTCAACGAAAAAGTATGTCTAAGAAAATCCTATAAAAGAAAAAGTTTAAATGATCAATCGGAATACAACTTGTACAAGAAATTCCCGATTTCTAAGATGGAACTCAATTAGTTGTTCTTACTCAGTTATTCCACAACTGCTTTAACATTTGACAATCTACTCATACTGTATGTATATTTACTAAGACGCATTAAAATATTTTATTCATTTTGGTTATAAAATTTTCCACTATGTTTCCATTTCATATAGATATAGTTTACACACGTGATAGTTATGAAAAGTCAAAATAACTATGAAAACTGAAGTTATCTTGAGCTGTTTCCTTCTGGATGGCCCCTAATATATATATGTGCTGCATTGCTAGTAGGAAAGTTTGAAGTTACTTCCAAACATCAGTACAAGCTCATCCAATACTCTTCCGGCTTCTAGATATAAACCACAGTGGTCTCGAATCATGTTTCATGATCAGAGAAAACTGCATAATTCTACTCTTTTTTTTTAACTATTACAAATACCAAAATTCAATGTTCTCAGAGTTAGTACATGACCGGATATGATAAAGGGTGGTTGAGATGTTGCAGCAGATGTTCAGACATGCAAAGTGCAAACACATCAAAGGGAAAATTTTGTATATCACTAGTCACTACTGTTTTTGCCAACCACTAGTTACTCCTTATATATATATATATATAGATACGGAAATTGTGTGTTTTACTGTTGCTTCAGCTATGAAAATATTAGATTCACTAATTTCGTTTTCTATCATCAATGTAGTTACAACAATGCATATATATGTATATATAACGGAATAATGGTTTAACCAATTATTTTTTATGGATCATCGAGTAATCTATATATCCAAACAAAAAATCGCAAAATTAAAGGTAATACCCTTAAATCTAGTACGACAGAAAATTGTTACGTTATAGTGATAAGTTATCTTGTCACGTTTAAAGATACGAAAATGAAAAACGAAATATGCTATATGTTTGTAAAAAATGAGAAAGGAATATGCTATCTATGAAGTAGAGATTTGTGCAGAACTCAGAATGAAATCTCGATCATACATTCATGTTATATTCTTGGAATAATGCTTAGATATAGTGCAAGCAAAATGAAAAAAAAACAAGAATGTGTTTTGCAAATCGTAAAGTTAGAACAAAATAAAAAGAATGGACGAGACGACCATTGTTAAAAAATAGATTTTGCACCTAAACTCGTCTAACACCTTTTTAACTTACAAATTAATGGTTTTATAGAGATTGACTCGTCCATTTAATAAACCTCCAAATTCTCACGCTTCTTCTTCATGCCTACCATTTTTCAAATTTTCAAATATCATATCATCAATTCATCGGAGTCATAGTCATATTACTGCCATTGTTATGATCACCTTATTTTAGTATAAATTTTGTTAAAATTTTAGATACAGAATAATATGAATCACTTTCCATAAAAAGTATATTTGATCCTAGGCGTATGAATACTCTATTAAGAAAATAATTTAGTGTAATCTATAAGAATTGGTTACAAGTTCTTTTCTGTAGCATTTATCACTTATCAGCCATATGATGATAAGTATCATTATCTTATATGTTTAATTTATCAATTATCATTGACTTATCATCATAATTCAAATTGGGAGCACCTTAGTTTGACCAAGACTGAGAGAATTCACATGAAAGCAACTTCGAATGACAATTTCCCGATAATATTTAATTACTTACATAAAGTTGTCTAAATGTTTTCTTTCAAACAAATGTTAACATAACTGCTGTAAAGTTAGAAGCAAAACATTCCCAACCTTTGGTTTAGAGAGCTCCTCTGCTGAGCTCTAGTGGGTTCGATCAACTTGGTCCTTTTCTTCTTCTTGTTTTCTCTCTTTTTTTCCTTTTATGTAATTCTTCTCTATTTTTCTGGCTTGTGGTAGTGGAACTCGTAAATAAATAAACTAAAACATTTTAGAATAATATCTGGTCTTTTATTCGACCTACGTAATTTTTTTTTGTACATTTATATTCTACCTATCTATATGAATTGCCTGCCATCCATCAATTAATTAGATCTAAGTAAGAAAAGTACTGCGCATCACTTTTTATGTCTTCAATATTTATATCAATAAAAATCAAGATATCCAGATAAAAATATTGGTTTAGATGCAAGCTTAGTCAGCAATGAAGAACCTGTCGTTTCACAGATTAAGCTTTCTTCTACCTATAAATATAGCCAAAAACTATCTCACATAAGCATCACACACACCCCAAAAGCTCTATAAATATTAGCCAATTCACAAGCTTTAAGTTACATTGAAAGTTTCGATGGAGATGGACTTGAATGCTCAAGTGAAGAAAGCAGGATTTTTGCAAAGGCTTAAGGAGTTCCCTAGCAAGCTTCAAGACGGCGTCACCAAGCGTATAAAGAATGTGCAAAAGTTTGGTAAAGATGATCCAAGACGGATCATCCATTCCTTAAAAGTGGGACTTTCTCTCACATTAGTATCAATGTTGTACTATGTACGGCCTCTCTATAATAGCTTCGGGGTTTCGGGTATGTGGGCGATACTAACCGTAGTCGTAGTCTCCGAGTTCACTGTTGGTAAGTCTATTAAAGATGTCAATGTTACTATGACAAATTAAATAGAAAGATGTCTATTAAAACCAAGGCTAACTAAAACATGTTTTCATGATATAGGTGGGACACTTTCAAAAGGTTTAAACAGAGGTTTTGCAACATTAATAGCCGGTGCCTTAGGGGTTGGTGCAGTACACCTTGCTAGATTATGTGGAGACAAAGGAGAGCCGATTGTTCTTGGGATATTTGTGTTCTCACTAGGGGCAGCTGCAACATTTTCGCGGTTTTTCCCAAAGATTAAACAGAGATATGACTATGGTGCCTTGATATTCATACTCACATTTAGCATGGTTGCCGTTTCGGGTTACCGTACAGATGAAATATTGGTTATGGCATATCAAAGACTATCCACCATTCTTATTGGTGGAACGATATGCATCCTTGTATCGATCTTCGTTTTTCCTGTATGGGCAGGCGAAGATCTTCACAAGATGATTGCTAACAACATTATCAAACTCGCTAACTCCTTAGAAGGTGACTTACAATATCCAACAATTTCAGTTGCTTTATTCTTGGTAAATATAATGAATATATAACTTATGCATGCATACGTGTTTTAATATATGTAAAAAGGTTTCGAGGGTGAATATTTTCCATCATCGGAGAAGACTTCAAAGGAGACAAACTCGTGTGTTCAACAATACAAAAGCATTCTAACATCAAAAAGCGCTGAAGATACTTTGGTATAATTCTACAGATAGACAATAATTAATGTTCCTACATATTGCTGTTGTAGTTAATTTGTATTTATTTTATAAAATTGTTCTAATGTAATTGATGATTGTAACGTTTTTGTTTTGCAGGCGAATCTTGCGAGATGGGAACCGGGACATGGCCGTTTCAGGTTACGCCATCCATGGACAAAGTACTTAAAGATAGCAGGACTAGTTCGTCAATGCGCCTTTCATTTCGAAATCCTCAATGGCTATGTTCTCTCTGACGTTAAGGTTCGTTGGCAATCACATTAATTTGATATTAAACCATAGACTACTAAAGATTGCAAACTGAACTGGAAAGTGCATCAAATTGTTATTTATCATTAATCACTTAGATATATTTTTCAAAGTAAGGAAAATATGAACGATATTAGTTTTTAATCAATATATTTACTATTTAATTCCAAAACAAGGTGACTCTAAATTTGGTAAGCATGTGTATATTTGCTACGTCGTATGCCATTATTGATTTTCCTTTCTTTTTGTTATCTCCCTCCCAGGCTCCCACTCGCAACATAAGACACATGCCTAAATAAGTGTATTATAACTAGGATTTAATTTTTTTTAAAAAAAAGAAAAAAAAACTAGGACGACTTAAATTATAACCATCAAAGATTGCCTCTGTAAAATGTCAACCGCACCAAGCAGGTGTAAAATAAAAATAAAATGCCAAGGCTCTAAATGGCTAAAATGTCGGTAGATAATAATAATAATAATACATTAACGAATAACTAATGGTTTGACGGAATAATATTAATAATTTACATGTTCTTTTACGTGTGACGCAAGCAGATACCGCTAGACTTCATAAGCAAGATTCAAGAGCCATGCTCGATTATGAGCAGAGAAGCTGGTGAAGCCCTAAAAGACGTAGCCAAATGTATCAAAACAATGAAGAGAGACAATGTTTCTATTAATAAACACATTGAAAAGTCCAAAAATGCCATACAAAGCCTAAGGATTGCACTCAAAACGTCTTCTCCAGAGACGGAGAAAGATCTCTTAGAGATCATTCCCGGAGTTACAATGGCGTCAATATTGATCGAGATCGTTAATTACGTCGAGAAGATCTCCGAGGTTGTGGAAGAATTCTCAGGTCTGGCACACTTTAAAGAGACCCCGGATCCAAAAGTGTCACCAGAATTAGGACAACATCAACTACTTCACAGGGGAACCGTAAAGCCTGTTCTAGAGGGTGACAACGAGGAAGAAAACAATAGCTCTTCTCATGTTGTTATCAATGTCCATGATGAACAGCCACCAACAACCAACGAAAAACAAAGTTTCGGGCGTAGAGAAGACGACGAGAGTAGATGTCGTGTAGATATGTTATCATTGCCCAAACTTTAAAAACTCTTTGAAGGGAACTTGCTTAACATTATCTAGTGTAAACAAATAATATTAATCATTTCACTTATGATCAATTGCCTTTTAGAAATAGTTTTTTTTTTCTTTTGGCTTTTAAGAATAGTTGTGAACTAGATAACTATCGGCATGAAACGAAAGATTTTTCTCAGTTTTAGGATTATTGATTCTGATTAAACTTTATTAGACCAATATAATGACACATTCTTTGGTACAATATATTTTTATGATTAGAAAAAGTGCTTTAAGTAGATGAGTAGCATATAGAGTTTTGAGGTTATATAAATGTGATATAAAATATTGAAAGTTTATTTATTCTTTACAAATCAGTTCAGAAAAAGAAAATTTATTTATTCGTACATCAATACACAAACCTTAAATTATGTATTTGTCTTAATCATGTTTTCTCTATATATATTCTTATTTTCTTCGTGCTTACTTCGCGTTTGTTTACAAAATGGATCCAAAATTTCGATCCAAGAAAGCCTTTTGGTCTGTTTGCAATGATATCTATAAAATGATAAGGAAAAAATATTACTTATAGTTAATTTATGCCTTGGAGAATAAGAATGTGCCACTGGAAGATCAAGAATATTCGTTCCACTTAAAAAGAGAAATAGGTAGGTCAACATGTGACTAGTCATCAAAGTGTGTATGAGATTATAAATTGTTTATTTGGGTTACTAGTTATGAAGTCAAATTAAATTGAAAATAGTAATAACCACAAAATTAAAGTAAGGATCTTTACTCAGACAATAACTAATGGTGACTGAAAAGGAGTTTGGATCCCCAAAATCTGATTACGTAGTGCATTGTAAGGCTGACCAGCCTTAAGCATGAAGTTTATTATTTATATCATTTCGTTGTACACTAGCACTATGGATTAAAAACAATTCAGGTAAGAGGAGAATCAGACTATTTAAAATTTGAACAAAATGAAATGAATTGAGTATTGATTTCTGAGTCTCTGACATAAATATTGTCTAATACAGAAGTCAGGAAGATTCTACTTTTAGTATATGCATAGCCAACTAAGTAATCGGTTTAATACAAAAGTTTCCTGTCGATAAGCCAATAAATCTTATGTTTTCAAAATTTATATATTTCCGGATCAACAGTAATGCATCAATACTTAATCTTATAGAACAGGTCAGGCTATGTATTCGGAACACTTTAACTTCTTTTTTGATAAGTGGAACACAAATTAACTTGAGTTTTGATATACTTAAACATCCAAAAGTGAATTCTGCAACCTTTTTTGCTGATGGAACTGCACTTTCTTAAAATTTATGGTATGCTGAATCGGTTCTATGGTTCTAGTTGCAATTTTTGTTTTATGTTTCTTTTTCTGAATGTGTATGATCTCAAATCCTAAGAACAGTTTTTTTTTTTAAATTTCGAAGAAATGTAACGAGTCGAAAGACTGATGAGTGTCACGTGCGATGCATGGTTGTATAGTCTTCTTGCAAGTACTTTGAACCTAACCCCTGCAAAAACATATATTGTAGTGGGACGAGCCCATCACGTTCAAATAGAACGAATATCTTTACTGCTTTTGTTTTTTGACAACCAATTTACTTCCTTTGTTATAGAAAAGAGTGTGAATGGTTGGGATGGGAGTTAAGATCCCGACGATTGGCGTAAACCTAAATAAAAAGGAGTCTTTGGTCCATCGAAAGACACTGCCCATTAATCAAATGAACTCGGTGCAAAGCGTCCAACAACACATATGAAGAACTGAAATGGATCTGGTCATGGCACCAATCATATATATCCTCCAACAACCCTTATGCACAGGAGAAAAGAACAATGATGACCTAAGGTGAATTAGACAATATTTATGGTAATAATAACTTACCTTAACGATATACCGAGCATAAACCTATGGTAATAATAACTTACCTCAACGATCCTTCTCTTAAAAGAAAAAGACAGGAGCCCGACTCAATAAATATGTATTCAGTGGCTGGAGAAAGAGGAGGTGAGCAATAACTACGAACTCACAAAACAAACACCTCGTCAATCTATTCATAATTAGTCGGCCACCCGTTCTTCTTTACATTTACTTTCTCTTGTTCAGTTCATGCGCTCTCTTAAAATTTTTATTGCTTCATTTTTGTTGTAATCCATATTCTACTTCTCCCTTCAATATTAAATTAGTAAAAGGATTTGCGAATGGTGACTGTGTTCATCCTTATAAATATAACAATAAGCCCATTTACGGTTCAAAATGTTGGCCCACTTAACCAAAAGACCAGCGGATAGTCTTTGATGATTGTCAGAGGCTTGGAAAATCAGGCTTTCCGGTGAAGTTAATTCGGTTCAGTTAAACCCATTGAAAAATCTTTGACTAGGGCTTGGCCATTGTTACTATCTGCAAATTACTAATCTATAACAATAAAGTAGATATATCTGCCTTTTCCTGCGTCCACGTCGTCCAAGAGAGAGGGGCTTTTTACGACACGCGTCGAAACGCTGAGACGTCCGTGTATATCACGCATTTTGTTTTCAGCGCGTCGTCGCTTTGGTTTTTTCCTGATTTTTTCATTTGGTTTCCCTTATCTTTCTAAAAAGAGTCCACATAAGCCCAGATTCTAATCATCCTTTATAGCCCATATGAGATTAGAATTCTTCTTCGTTCTTCTTTTGCGGCGGATGCTTGACCTTCGAATTTTCACAGAAACTAAACACGTCCTTTGCTACCTGTAACGCCTCTCAACTCATTAAATTCGACATTTATTTTGAGTTTTTAACTTGATTAATCCACTCCTCCTTCATTAAAATCTTGGTGCACCTGTTCGTTTCCCTTGAAACCACCTAGATCTCAAGCTATAAATATCTCACCTTCATACCATCCGAACTCCAACTCAAACCAAATCCAAAAACTTTCAATTTGCAAGGAAACGATTACGATGGCTAATTCATACATTGTTCTTGCTGACTTGAGAGCCAGGAGATTCTCCATCGCGGCGGAGTTCCGTCTTTTTGAGATTCTAGGAGGCAAAAAACATCAACAAAAGGGGACAACTGATGAGCCTTGAAATGTTATTGATTGATGAGGATGTAAGTATCTTTTTCTACCCATATAATTATCCTCTCGGTTGAATCTCTTTACATTTTAGAAAATCAAACATTTTTTTTTTCATTTCTTCCCGTTTCGATTTCTTTGCAATCACCTAATTAGTTCTTTTTTTTTAGTTTTCTGATCTCTACTCATATAATTATCTTCTCGGTGAATCTCTTTACATTTTAGAAAATCAACGAAATTTGTTTTTTTTTTCATTTCTTCCTGTTTCAATTTCTTTGCAATTACCTAATTAGTTTTTTATGATTTGGTTTCTGATTTTTTTAATTTCCATTCCTTGATATGAACAGTCTGCTCTGGTCCAATGATCTGTTCCTGCATCTATACAACTTACGTTTAGGGGGCGTTTAAAATTTTGATTTAACAAGTTATCTCTATATATAAATAATAAATTTTGGACAAATAATAAAACATAATAAATAAGACAGTATTAATTAATAAAATGTAGTAATTTCATAAAATATATAATAAATTAATTTTATATAAGGGAGTTAAAATAAAATAGTATATATTTTAAAATTAATCATAACACTTATTTTGAAAACTCTGATAAGTTATTTAAGTATGGTTTATTTTGTTTTTCAAAGATAGTAATATATAATACACTTATTCATATATATTTGCCCAAGTAGTAACAATAAATATTATGTTTTTATTATGTCTACCAAATTTAAAATAATAATCTTTACATCTATTTTATTTCATTTTTAAATTAGTAATTATTAAAATGTATAAAAATAAAAGTACGAATAAATTTGTAAAAATATATATGAAACTAAAATAAAATGTTTTAAAAACTCCATCCTACTTACTATTATAGTAAAATAAAACAAACATTTAAAAGTCTAAATAATTACAATCATGAAAATATTTTAATAATAAAAACATATACAAATAATTACAATCATGAAAATCTTTTAATATTAAAAACATATAGTTTCTTAAATAAATAATAAAAATTAAAAGTAATATTAATTCTATCAAAACATATGAATATGGAATGGGAATGTGTATTCAATAAACAAAAAAAAATACAATACAAAAGGCTGGTAATAGTTAAAGTAATTATCACCATATATATTGTATACCAAATAAAAATAAAAGATGTCAAAATACTGATGTAAATTATTAAACTAAAAATACGCAAAGCGCAGACATGGAAGAAGAAGGATGATATATAAAAATATTACACGTATGATTTTCAATGAGTTATAAGGAATAATTTTAACTGAACCCCCTTTATAAAGCCTCAAAATGAAAACTAAACATGGATGAGAGAGATGATATAATATTAAAAAGATGATAACACGAATCATGCAGAAACACTTCATACTTGATAAAATACATCCAAAGTTAACTAAACCAGAAACGTGAAAATTTTAAAAATATAAATTTTAACAATAAATGCCGACTATTATTAAAATTCACCATTACCATCCAATATATCTTCAATACAGTACCTAATAAAAATTTATCATCAAAATGTATGAAAATAAAACTTCAAATAATTCTTTTATCTCACACTTTCCAATAACAATCAATAATTCAT
Source organism: Raphanus sativus (assembly GCF_000801105.2). Taxonomy (NCBI): domain Eukaryota; kingdom Viridiplantae; phylum Streptophyta; class Magnoliopsida; order Brassicales; family Brassicaceae; genus Raphanus; species Raphanus sativus. The sequence continues at coordinate 178,348 of NC_079516.1, read as the reverse complement.
ATTATGACTACATAAACTACACACATATCACACCAAAAGACAGCCACCCCGCGCGTAGCGCGGGCACACCACTAGTGATATATAAAACTTAAATAGGAAAGAAGAGTAAACAACACTGGCTAAACAGAAAAAGATTAGAAGCTAAGTTGCAATAATACGTATCCCTTAGTTAAATACTGAAGTTTATCACTAAAACTACTGTGACTTGCCATAAAAGAAACTTGCCACAAAAGAAAGCTGCAAAAACCTGAATAATTGTTCCTGTGTTGAATTCAACCTGATATTTGGAGCTATCTAGACAAGCTAAACTGCGTTACTTGTCACTTGAGCATATTTCCCAGAGATATGCATTACCAATAATCTAGTTGAATGCACTCTCTAGATTATATATTGGACAAAGCCGTCAGGTTTTGGGAGATACATTTTTACCGATACATTCGAATCGTTCGATTTTCTTAGGAGAAAGTACTGTTCAATAATCTCTGTGAGTTTATGCATCTTAATTAAAAACTTAGACCCAAAAATCTTATTTAGAAACCACCAACAGTTTCTTCTCTCTCTCTCTTTTGAACATATCCACTCACAATTTCTGTTTGAATTTTTTTTTGGTAATCTATTAAGTTGAATTTTGTCAAAAGCATGATCTAATACATACAACAATTGGATATGTACGGCAGTGTGGTATTTCTTCTGTAGCAGGTTGCATGTCTCCCTTCCCTCACTATTTGAAGATGGTTTGAGATGGCTGAAAGACCCCATTAGAGATGAACTTAATGCTCATCATAAGACTTCTTTACCAAGCCTCTATTTACAACATATGGAAGGAAAGAAACTCTCGCTTGCCCAGCAGTATTGCTCGACAAGCTGACTTCGTTGTAGCAGACATTAAGTAGACAATTCAATTCAGGCTGGACCCTCTTTCTCAGAATCAGAATGCTCTGCCTGGTTTCTCTCTTTTTGCTACGTGGTTCCAAGTCTTTTAACATTCCCTCTTGTAAATTTTTGGTTGTAATTTTTTGGTAGTTTGTAGGCTAATTGCTTGTGGGCTTTAACCCTTCGGAGGGAGGGGGGAGGGGGGGTTATTCTTTTGTAATGGGCCGGACCCCTCTTTCTGATATATGGAATTTTCGGATTAAAAAAAAACAATTAGATATGTAATTTTGTAATTTCAAAGTTGAATAATATATATGCCAATCGATAACAATTACAATTAGTGCCCTCTTAAAGTTATCTCCCCTCCCCCAATATTACAACACAATGCTTAGACTTTAGAGCAACTGTTGTAATTAAAAATCAACGTAACAAGACAAAGAAAATGATGGACAAGTAGTGGTTTCTCTTTTGGCAGCTAGTGTTAGGTCACTTACGTCCTCTTTTCCATTATGGAGAAAGAACGTGGTGAATGAAACTTTGTTTCCTCCTCAATCACTTACTAATCCATACATGTATTAAAATCTGATTGTCCATATGTATACAAAATACTTGATCATTTAATACTTAAAGGTTATATTGGACTAAATTATTATCACTAAATGGACTTATAGTCGGTAGCGAAAAGTCTTCTACCCATGTGATAACTCCAGAAATCTATTCATCAAATGTTGATTAGAACAATACTCTCTACATTTCACGAAAAATGTCACTTTTCTCATGGTTTTCAACATCTTTTGAACAAATTTTTTTGCTAAAATTTAGAAGTCAAAAGCATAGATATATGGCTCACTGGACAATAGTATTGCAAGTACTTATCAACCACATAATTCTGTTTAATTACGATTTACATTTAATCATTTTATGATTTGTGAGTATGAATCTATTATCCTGTACATTTATATTCATTTAACTGATCACGTATTCAGCTAAGGCTCTGAGTTGGTTTTTCGTGTATATTTATTTGTACTCACAATTTTACAAATAGTATGGAAAGTGGAAATGTTTTCTTCCCTCTTAACCTAGAGAAATTTAAACCGAAATCAACTAATCTATAGAAATCTGATTTTTTTTTTTGGTTGGAAACGCCTACAATTGGCCTAGAATGATTAAAAATTGCAGTTGAAGAGTTCAAATTTGTAAAGAAGAGCATTCATAGTAAATCATTCAATCTAGCGTTTAAAACAGTGACTCCATATATCTTTTAAAAAATACAAATCAAAGTATATATCTACAAATAAAAAAAAATCTTTTTATTTGTAAGTAAGTTTCATTCTTCAAATGAGGAAGCTGGGTATGAAATTTACTTGCTGGGTTTGTTATTACATTGTTGAAGAAATTTTTTTTTATTTGTAAGTAAGTTTCATTCTTCAAATGAGGAAGCTGGGTATGAAATTTACTTGCTGGGTTTGTTATTACATTGTTGAAGAAATCTTCAACCACACATAAAGTCACCTTTCTATAGAAACCATCCACCGACCATATCAATCATCTTCCCTTTTACAATTTCAACATTTCTAGAAATATGCAATATATTTGTGATCTAAAATGATATTTCAGCAAATAATATATGACTTAGGTGCCGACTGGTTTTCCCACTACCACCCGCAAACGCAGCTTTTGCGGTTTATAGCGGTTGTTGGCGTTTCGAAACAATCACAGAAAACGCTACAAATCGTTTCAAACCGCTCCGAACCTCTTAAAATCAAAAGCTGGTTCCAGCTAGCATTTGCGGTTGCGGGCGGTTGCGGGAGGGTAAATTTTTTTTCTTTGAAAAACAGAATAAATAAAAATAATACTAAAAATATCCAATAAAAATTTTCAATTGAAATAATAGAAATTGTAAAATGTATTCATATTATATTTCAATTTATATTATAAAATTCAAAACTAAAATATTTTCTATAAATTTTTAAAATTAATAATATGATTTTATAAATATAAATTTTATATTTATCATATTTTTATGATTTTTAATATTTTTATAATTACATAAAATGTAAATATTGTTAAATTATTATTTAACAGATGTTGCGTTTTGTAGTTTACCAGTCATAAGAGTCCCGCAAACGCAACAATTTCTAACAGCTATACCAGTCGTACAAATCTCTAAAAAACGCTTAAAACCGCAACCATCCGCACCCGCAAACTCCCGCAACCGCAACCGCTGCGGTTACACCAGTCAGGCCCTTAATATATTACGATATAAGTTCAGTACTGTACTGTGCTATTTGACTAGATATTAGATGATAAACGAAAAAATTATGTTTGTCCAAGAAAATAAGGAAGAGGAATACTTTACATCAACCAAAAAATAAGATATACCAAAAAAACTTCAAATCAACAAAAATAAAAATAAGATAACTTTTTAGACAATGAAAAAACACATATATTTTGTTTTTTTAATAGACATTTAATTTCGGTTATTTCATACAAATCTATCTTGATTATTACTATAATGATTTTGGTGCTAATATAAAAAGAATACCTTTACTTGCCTATCATTCTACTATAAAGCATACATACAATTAGGCTAGCCCATCATTTACAACACATCAAATAAACAATAAACAAAGAAATCTCTTAACAACTTCTCCACTTTCTCCCCACCACCGCCGGAGAAACAAAAACCACCGCCACCATGACCTCCAAAGACTGTGGCTCCCACACTCACTCTCGCCGGAAACTGATCCGGCGAATAATATGGTCAGTAATCTTCGTCCTCTTCATCATCTTACTCACAATCCTCCTCGTTTGGGCAATCCTCCAACCTTCAAAGCCACGTTTCATCCTCCAAGACGCCACCGTCTACGCCTTTAACGTCTCCGGCAATCCACCGAACCTCCTCACCTCCAACTTCCAAATCACTCTCTCTTCCCGGAACCCTAACGACAAGATCGGCATCTACTACGACCGCCTTGACGTCTACGCTACTTACCATAGCCAACAGATCACTTTCCGAACATCGATCCCTCCGACGTATCAGGGACACAAAGAAGTCAACATATGGTCGCCTTTTGTCTACGGGACCTCTGTTCCCGTCGCTCCGTTCAACGCCGTTAGTCTTGGCGGCGATCAAGATAACGGCGCTGTTACGCTGATCATCCGTGGTGACGGTAAAGTGAGGTGGAAAGTTGGGGCGTTTATTACAGGGAAGTATCATCTTTACGTGAGGTGTCTTGCGTATATTAACTTCGGTAATAAAGCTGCCGGAGTTATTGTCGGAGATAACGCCGTTAAGTATACGCTTACGAGTAGCTGTAGTGTTAGTGTCTAAAACGGCGACGGAGCGAAATTAGGTGAGCTAATTAACGACTCCATTATATATTATAGTCTTCTTAATTATCATAAGTGATGTGAATTGTACATTTTGCTTATACGATGGCAAATATTACAAATCCCCGATGTTGTGATGAGTTGTAAGAATTTAAATACGAATACTTTTTAAATAATTGAATCCTAAATTTTATTTTAAGTTGTGAATTTTTTTAAACTACATATATTTCGGTGACTAAGATGCATCTTGTGATCCTATCATATCAACTTTTGCTTCGAACTTTTTCGATGATTTTTTAGTAGTCGGTAAAGCTTGACGGCGATAGAATTTAAAAATTAAACGAATGGATTATGACTCCTTAATGATTTGTAGACGTTGTGTTACGGTGCCACTATCTAATTGTCCATATATATGTGTCTCCATTTCTTCTTATATTAAATCAAGATCTACTATAATGTATTTGTACATTACTCCACAACAAATAAAAGAGCTTAGGCAGAAAAACAAATAATGAAGTTCAAAAGAAAAATCATATGAATTTGACTTTTTGGTAGTAGAGGATTTGCAGTTTTTTTTTTCTCTCTGTCTATTGATGATGTATTACGTAAAATATGAGTTTCATGCAGTGCCGTGCCAGCCCTTCTAGAGGCCTGAGGCAAGTTTTAAAATTATATTTTATACTTTTTTTTAACTAAAAAGGTTAAACCCGGGTCAATGATGACACAAGTATAATTTCCGGGTGGAGGTACAGCCCACGGATAGACTCTCTCCTGGGCATTCAAATGAGCCGAAAGCAATAGCTCATATCCGTGTGGCCGGTGGAGTTTGAACCCGAATTCGCCTTATTGGGTTTTTTAAATCCCTTAAGCGCCACTAGGTCACCACCACCAGTTTTATATTTTATACTTTCTCTCAGAAATAAACATAATGTAGTTTTAAACTATATAAAATATCAAAGAAAACAATAATGAAACTGTCTAAAACAGCAAGGATAATCAAATTTTCAAAAAACAACAGCAAGAATTCATTTTTTAATATTTTTTTTATAAACATATCCATATATATTTACGAAAATAATTTTAAATCCTCTATAAATATTAAAAAATAACTAATACTTGTATAGTAAGAAATAAAAAGGCTAAAATAAATATCCGAGCTTTTATGTTTTACAAAAAAATAAAATCTAGCATTTAAAGAAATAATTATAAAATGAAAGTACACAAATATTTGGTAGGAACAAATTTGAGAAACAAAAATAATAAAAAATCTCGACAATTTGAATATACAGAAGCCTTTTTATATCTTTTTAATTTTATTGACAGAAGCATTTTTGTTGATATCGGCTTGGTTTTGTGCTAAAATATTTTTTGAACAATTACACTAAATTTTTTGGAGATTTGGGGCCCCAAATTCTATAAATTATATGGGGCCTGAGGCTAATGCCTCTCTCCTAACACTATGTGCACGGCTCTGGTTTCATGCACAATAAAGCACATCCTTCTAACATGTTGCGCAAGTTAGGGGTTATCGTGAATATTCTTGGATCTCGAAATGGGAAATCAGATCCGATACTCACTGTGCTACAAGTACAAACTCAAAAGAATTTAATAGTTAGAATGATTTTTATTCAATATTTACTTTTTAATATCTATACTAAAGAAATCAGTCTTGAAAAGTCGACTTATGCAAGTTGTTTTGGACCCTTTCATTTAACTAATTATTTGTTTGGTTTACCCCTATATATCCTAACAACACGTGATATATATATTATGGTTCTAATGTTTCCTGTTTTCACTCTAACCATAAAATGGGTTACACTAATTTAATTATATTTTCTCTATATTTAAACCATTTAAAACAATTCGTAGCCCCTTTAATCAATTTGCTAACGATACAAAATTGTTTGGTTGACTAACCCACAAACCAAAACAATACCATTCATATGCCATCGACCTCTAAACCAATTAATACACATTTTGAAACTTATTTAAAAGAATATATATCATACATAATATTATACTATATCATCTTACATTATATAGTCCAAATATTAACAAATTCAAATTTAATAAAAACACTTTAGTAACCACCAGTTAAAAAAAAATATATCTAGATATATATACTATTAAAGCATATGAATGTTTATGAATCTGCCCCTGAAATTTTTAAGTAATTACAAAAATTGTCTGCACCTTTTTCCAACATTATTTGTAACCAATCAAAAATCATTATTTTGCAATTACATTAAAGATTATTTAATATAATTAAGTTTTTAGCCTTTTGAAAAATTTCTTTCCTAAATGTTTGCACCATATCTTTCAAAAAAATCTTTCACATTATTAATTATTTGAAAGCATTTATTCAATGAAACCTCAAAATAAAATAAATTTGAAATAACAAATGATTAAATCAACAATTGAAATCATAATACTGGTCTGGATTATCTCAACTCCTTAAAAATAGTTTCATTTAAAATAAAAAATTAAATCACATAAACTAAATTTAATAAAATTATAGAAAATATTTTGAAACGCACAAATGAATTTTTCAATACAAAAGTGTTGAAGATATAAAATATTTTATTTAAATTAAAAAAATCTGAGTAAAATAAATTTAACTTCGGTTTAAATAAATAAAATCATATTACGGATTAGAATTATTTAAAGTTTTTTAAAATTTGGTCCTATTGAAAATAACAAAAATAAGTCATATAAGTAAATTTAAGATAAATTTCATAAAAAACTAAAATATATAATTTATCAAAAATCATAATTTTTGTTACGTAAAATAATTTTTCAACAAAAAATATACCCGCCCTTTTTAAGGACGGGTCAAAATCTAGTTTATATTTAATATTTACTTGCCTCAAAGATGCAAGAGACGTCTGATCATCTCATATTCTCATATCTCTCAGCAGCTCGAACAGGATGTGACCAAGAAGATTAGTTTCTTGCTATGACTATTCATTTAGTTTAAAACATAGTCCCATTGATTGACCAAATAAAGAGGAAAATATATAATGACGGTCCCTTAAACTTTTGATTTAAGCCTTTTCAAATAAAAATAAACTAAGAAACGTTATGAAGAAAGTTCGTCAACCACTACTAATTCGGGACGGAGATGTAACTATCCAACGTTGAAAATCAGTCTATGCATCAATTAGACAAAGTTAAATTAGTTCAAATACTAAAATTTTGGATTTTTATGTCTGAAATAATAAACTCGTCAAATTAAAATAATGAAGTGTATTATTTTTCATATCAAAGTAGTTAGACAATCAACATCTAGTTTTGTTAAAATGTTTGTTTTAAAATTTTAATAAAGATAAAGCCTACTTTAATATGTAAGTATGGGAGAATAATTCATTCTAGTTTTTTTAACGTATACTGTGAATTTCAACCACATGGTGTATACACATTTTTTCTCGAATAAAGTTTTCTGAGAAAACCTAACCTTGGTTTAGTATTAAAAAGTTAAGGTGGTTATGATTTATGAATGTGCTACAAAAAAGGTTATGATTTATGAACGTGGTATGTGGGCTGTTGACACTTCGCACAGAGGCACTAGCTACAATCTATGATTAAGACACTGCCAAACTCACATAATTTTATACAGATGTCCTTTTCGCCTAACACTGAAATTATGTATATACAATATCGGAAATTCGAGGAAGTTCATCAATGATGCATTAGTAGATATGCAAATATGGAATCACTCAACGTTGATTTATACACTCTTATCTATCTCCAACTATAATTATTATTTACTAATTATGCTTTCTTTTTTAAAAAAATCATAATCAAATTTATATAGCTACAAAACTAAAGTTCAAATTCTAAAAAGAAAACCTAGAAGTACATCAAAACAAATCAGGCTGGTTATTAGGCCTATGTAACAGCATAACAGGTCTTTACGTTCGGCTACTGTGGACTTCATCTATATATACTGGGCTTTGATTTGTCACCAAATGCTAACAAGATTTTGACGAGATCATAAACATAACTGGCAGCTATCACACAATGACATTATAGATGAAATCTAGCTATTGGGCTTGATTACAGTTTTGGACTTGTGCTTCTAATTTCTTCTGTAGTGAAAAGACAAGCTTGATAACAAGCTCTACTTAAACCTTGTCTCATACTCTCATGCCTTATAAACGGCTAGTTGTTGATTAACGTGAGATTTGAATTGCTTATCGAGTGCAGAAAAGCTTAAGTTTTGTTACCTTTCCTGTAAGAAAACGTAACGGCGCTTATATTTTTAGACTAAACGTTGGTTTTATCACCTTTGTTTACTATGAAACCGACGCCTACTTTATCCTTTGATAATTTGCATCTCTCTCACATAGTCTTACATAAAACTGTTTAACAACCGCAACTTTACACAAAAAATAAAAATAAGATAACGACAACAAAATTTTAGATATGACCAAATTAATTATACTAGTATGTTTCTTGGTAATAAGTAATAACAAAGAAAACATTAACAAAATCTGGCTTTTTAAAAAACTGTTCTCCAAATAAAAAGATGCGTTACTAATAGACTAATAGTAGCATCTTTCTTTTGAATTAAAAACACACAATATCTGCGTTGCTTTTCTCTTGAGGCATACCGTCTTACAATGGGAGACAAACAGCCATACCTTAATGGCGCATACTACGGCCCATCGGTTCCTCCGCTGGTTAAGCACTAACGCCGATACAAACCACCAGAATGCCGCTGATGCTTCGACTGCATCGGTAGCTGTCTACGTTGCTCCTGTTGCTGCATCCTCAGCCTAATCTGCAACATCCTCTCGTATGCTCTAAAGTCAACTAGCGGGTTCAAGTTTCAAACTATGGAGTGTGACTTCGCCTTTTATTAGTCAAACCGTCCTGTTTTAGTCAAACCACATAGTTCATAAACTTTTATGCTAATATCCAACATCATTCAACTGCTCACTCATTCACTTGATCAAAGAAAAACATGGTGAATTATATGGTGGTGTAACTGGTGTTAGATTGAAGTCTTGGAGATTATATTCTTCTTTTATTTGGTTATATGGTTTTTAAACTTTTATGTGAGTATCCAACATCATATAATTCAATCATCTGCTACATTCACTTATCATCTAAATATGCAATCCATGTATTTTTTTTTTCTTCAGTTACTTATCTAACCACATTTTGGAGAATTGAAAAATCAAAATCTAACATTAATATACTATGTGGACCATATGGCTAATGCATGTGGATACTTGGATAGCTCTACAAATTTTGAAATCCAACAGTTTCATCAGCAGGAAGTTTCCATACTCACTTTTGAATAATATAAGTTATACCAAAAAAAGACTATCATACCTCAAAGATTAAAGTATTGAGAATAGATAGCCGAGTTGAATAGATATATGTAATTAATTACTAAACTGTTCCACGCCTAATACTAACATAAACCACTGGAAACACATCTGAGACCTTTCGAAAATTGAAACAACAACCCCTTCTGCTATTACCGACGACGTCATAAACAAACATCAATGACATCATCATCTACATCCCGACAAGGAGAAGGCGAAGGAGTGAAGTAAGGAGGAGAATCACACGGCGTCAAGAACGGAGTAGGCTCCCTGGAACATTCCTCCGGAATATCAACCCGCACTAGTCCACCGTCATCATCATTATCATCTTCCATTTCCAAATCATCTTCTTCGATTGTAAACAGAAGCCTAGATACTCGCCACTTGTCCACCGCCATTACATCCTCCTCCTCCGTGGCCACCGCAAGACCATTATCCTCCTCAATCTGTACAGAAACAGTTCCGGTTGGCTCAATACGAGACTGGTGCTTCTTGCAACACGTGAAGAACTGGAGCAGAACCTCTTTACTTGCCGGAGACGGCGATGGACGACAGAAGATGTAAGAGAGCTCGGCGAAGAAGATGAGGAGGAAGAAGAGTAAGACGGCGAGTAGCACCGCACCGGAGTTGGTGAGGGCATGCATACTTTGTTTTAAGAGAGAGTGAGATCAACCTTTGGAAATAAAGAACTATGTGACCGGGTAGTAGTGTGGTTTCAAGCACGAGAGTTAACCGGTGTTTATAGGTTGCCGGTTGGTTAAAAAAAAGAGGTGGTGTTTGATGATGATGATTAATGATGTTGGAACTTGTGGGCAAGGGGACAAGGAACTTTTTACAGGTAGCATGCTGCTTTTCTTTAATGCTGTAGTATCATCAATTATTATTTTTTATTTATTTGGCCAAAAATGAATGAGATGCTATATATATTGGTTACATGTTTTTCAATTGTGGAATGTGTGTTTGGACTATACAGTTAGTTCACAATTTGATTTCTTTCCAAGTACTGCATAATATACTCTGTGCTGTGAGTGCTACTTTCACCTATTAATACTTTAAAGAGGTGTTTGTTACATACATTATATGTTGTCTGAAATGTTTTTTTTTTAATTTTCAGCATTGAAAATGCAAATGATTTATTCATACAGATGCTGTTGAAAAGGGAGAAAAGCACTGTAGATGTATTGATATGCATTAAAATAGAGGTCATAAACTTCACTAATGGAAAATATAAGTTTTCTGGATTTGGGAGACAATGTGATATTTAAGCAAAGGATTGTTCAGCACAAATGAAAAGAAGAAAAAAAACACACACTCTGCTCACATACAACAAAGGGTTTAGTACCTTTGAGCTATTCTAAATAGCTGAGAAGTACTCTTTGCTGAGCTTTGGGTCAGGTTTCATTGACTTCTCACCTGGTTTCCACCCTGCGGGGCAGACTTCATCAGGGTTCTCCTGGATGTACTGTAAGGCCTGCAACATTGAGAATATACATCAAGCAAAGAGTAATAGGGTGAAAGAAAGAGCGGTTTTTTGAGTAATGTTAGTATACCTGGAGGGTTCTCATTGTCTCATCAACGCTTCGGCCAATACCAAGGTTGTTGATGGTGGAATGTTGGATCACTCCTTCTTTGTCTATGATGAAAAGCCCCCTTAGTGCTATTCCCTGCTCTTATCACAAAAGTTCTCGTTGTTAAAACACTTTGAGAGTTTAAAAGGAAGCTAACAATTGTTTACCTGATCATGGATGAGCACTCCAAATGACTTTGAGATTGATTTAGTTACATCTGAAATAAGGGGATAGTTCAGATCACCAAGCCCTCCAGATTTTCTGTCTGTCTGGACCCACGCAAGGTGGGAGAACTATGTAGAGACACCAGCAAAAGAAACAGAGACAAGTCAGCAAATAAAAATACTGGTGATGTCATATTGAGTTTGGTGCTATACTTACCACACTATCAACAGAGACACCTAACACTTCTGTGTTCAACTTCTCAAACTCTGCATACCGGTCACTGAAGGCAGTGATCTCTACAAGACAAAAAAAAAAGAGATTAAGACACAGTGTGTGAATCTCCGATACTTCGATTTGAGTAAAATGGTAACCTGTTGGGCAGACGAAAGTGAAGTCCAAAGGGTAGAAAAAGAGAATCACATACTTCTTCCCAATGTACTCAGAGAGCTTAACCTGAAACCCATCAACCACAAATTAGTTTCTATAACACATTACTCACAAATACTACTCCAATTAGCTTCAAACTTATGTCATTGTTGTAAGAAACTAGCCAAGATAAAAATGAGAAAAAAAAAAGGAAGGTTACTTTAGACAAAAGATACCTTGATGAACTCCTGATCAAACACAGCCTCAGCCTCAAAATCAGGCGCCTTGTTTCCAACCAATGGAAGATCATCCTATCAACACACACACACACACACACAAAAGAACAAATCGTTTAACACATCAGAACCTAACCGCTGGCTGGCAAAACCAATGTTCTAAAAATCGGTTTACTCCGAAAATCAGATCTAAACGGACCAATTTTTTTTCTAAAAATGGTACCTAAACAATAATTCTCTCTATAAGGAGGGGCCTAACCACAAACCAAAGCTTAGCAATTTCTCGAACATTGGCTAAAACTAATACTTAGAACACATGGAGCAGCCATATCAGATATCAAGTATAGCTTCAAATGTCACTTCCAATCCACAAAAACTAGCAATCGTAGAACAAAATGTCAATAAAGTTATGGACTTTCTATCCGATTCCAGCACAGTGGAACTAGAAAGTGTCGACATTGAGATAACAACTTACGGCCTGAGCCTTGACAGCGAAGCTCCGGCGAGAAACGGAGCTGAGGGAAGAGCGTTGAGCAAAGCTAGAGCGGAGAGAAGCGGATGCGGGAGGAGAGGATAAGGTTCGAAGGAAAGAGAGGGAGGGAGAAGGAAGGGAAGAAGACTTGGCTGGGAAAGCCCTAGTTGAGGAGATGAGAGTGGTTGAAGAAGTAACCGACGCCATTGATAAACACACACTTTTGTTTTCTCTCTGAGCAACGAGAAAGCTTATCTGTAGTGGAACTATGAGGTGGATGATGATAAAGCCCACAAAACACTTTACTGGAGCAGTAGTTTAATAATTGTCTTTGGGCCTATTAGGAGGACAATACTAATAAAGCCCAATATAAGAAGCCCAGCCCAGTTAATAATGTTTATTTACTAGACATGTTTCTGTAAGAGACTGCGGTGAAAAGGAAGGAAGGAAGGAAGGGGATGGTGTTTTTCATGTCGTACCCGCCGACACGGCGGCAGATGATGGTGTCTGTTGGGTTTTTCGCGGTGGGTGTTTCTCTCTTCGCCGCTGGAGCTTATCTCTCACTGGAAAACGTAGGACCGCAACAAGCTCGCGTCAAGGCTCGGAAGCAATTCGTTAAGGATCGAATCAGGAAATGGCTCGACGATTAGAGATCACAAAATCCATTTTGATGCTGATTCTCGCTGCACTCTTAGATTTTGAAGTGAAGGGTTCGTCAACGGTTTAGTCTTTAAGCGATCTGAATCTCCACTTCAATGACAATTGGTGGGTTTATGTAAAACTCGTACATGTTAAAGTTTCAAGCTTTTTGTTACTTACATATGAAGAATCAAATCTTGAGACAACGAGTGAGCATAGAGAATGTATGTAGATCATTAGTACATGTAAAAGTCTTTAGATTCCCATCTCTCACCTCATTACCATTTTGATTTTCTATTACTATGATTTTCCTGACCGTGGAAGTTACTATGTTTGGTTTATGAGCTTGTGTTGTGTTTCATTTAAATAACCTTTAGGCTCAACCTCATTACATCTTTCGCCTATGCTTCTTTGTAAAGAAAGGCTCTTCCTTGTCGTTGACTTTTCTCCCTATGTTCTCTTCTCCATAAGGCCATTTATTGCTCTTCTTCTCTATGTTTAGTTCTATGGAGTGAAGATCACTTTCGCCTTAAATCTTCTTTGTTTCCGTCCTCAACTTCTCCATCTTTGATGTAGTGGTTGAGGTACTCTTCAGTCTGAGAAGCTCTTTTGATGTCGGAGGCGTTACTATAATCATGTAACCGTGTTTTGACTACCACAAACAAACTAACAATAACAGATTTGTATACTTCTGAAGTCCAAAGGTTAAGGACAAAAATATACTAGTCACTCAGGCCCAACTCAAGCCTAGTAAAGAAGTAAAGAGCTCAAGAACTATGGCAGTGATCAAACTTCAAACTTCAAACTTCGAACCATTTTTTTCCGAACTAATTGTGGTTGTTTATTTTATTAAACTAGATCGTTAGTTCAACAATATGCCGATGGTTTACTACTCTGAACTAGGTGATCACCCGCACCCTGTGCGGGGCGAACGGACCAAAAAAAATTATAAATTTTAATTATAGATATTAAAAACATAAAAATGACATATTATATTTGGTATAATTAGCATAAGTAATGTTGATATACAGATTAATGTAAGAAAAACCAATTTGGAATTAGAAGTTTATTGAATTTTTCAATCAACAAAAAATTTATTGAAGTATCCGGATAATGATAATTTTATTATGGTTGACAAACGTAATTGTCTTATTATCGAAGTTAAATCATTATATTTCATTAAAAATCATATTGATTTTGAAGTACATAAAAGTTGTAAGAAGAATATAAATAAATTGAAGTAAATTTAGTGGATTTATTAGAACTCAAAATTGTAAAAGAGACCCTTATCGAACCTTAATATCCATTATGACTCAAAATACGTATGAGTTTTTTTTGATTTATCTTTTATTTATAAAGAGTTTTTTTTACTAAAAATCTTGATGAGACATGAGATCATGGACTACGGTTCGGATGTTGGATTCGATCTCTTTTCTCATCAGCTGATATATTTAGATATTGCCACAAAGTAATGTTGTAAATCCCTAATTGTTCGTTGATTTCTAGACAGTTATATAAAGTATTATATGTATAGAGCGAAAATTAAGGAAGTCCACATTAAAAATGATGTTTTTCTTAAATTTAATCGGAAATAATTATATGAATTTCCAAATTTAATGTCTGTAACCATTTATGATAATTTAGTAAAAAAATTTATTGCACAAAACTAAGAGATTGGAAGAAATTTAATACGAAATTCTTTTTTGAAATGTATTTTATAATATTTCAAGACTGCTCAAAAAAATTTATATACAACATTTTGATTTTACAATATAAAACAGTTTATATTATCTCAAAATAAATGTCATGTATCCCATAAAATACAAAAAATATTAATAAAAATAAAAGTCACATACCAGAGTTTTATAATCATAGTTTCCAGTCCCTAAAGAATGTTATGAATCATAAAGAAATTAAATATTATAAAAATATGAATCGTATATATATAGTCAAAACTCTATCAGTTGTGACTAATAATAAAACTATCCTATTAATTTCGTTTAGGATTATAATTTTAGATTTCAAGATAATAATAGAAAGTATTATAAACATATGGCGAAAATAAGGAATTACACATTAAAAATGGTTTGTTCTTTAAATTTAGTCGAAAAGAATTATATAAATTTACAATTAAATGTCTATCACCATTTATGATAATTTTGTAATCAACAGTATTATTGCAAAATTTAAGGGAATGCAAAAAAATTAATATGGAATTCCTTTTTGAATGTAAGCTCATAATGTTTTATATACGACTTTGATTTTACAATATAAAGCAGTTTGTATTGTCCAATCCAAAATAAATATCATGTATCTCATAAACTAAAAAATATTATTCAAAATAAATGTCGTGTACTAAATATTTATAGAAGAACATAATTATGATTCTTGTATATTTTCTAATCTCTTAAAAATGTCATGTATCATTTATTAATCGTAAAAAAGTTAAATATTATAATAATATGAATTGTTATTTAAGTCAAAACTCTATCAGTTGTGACTATATATATTAGACTATCCTATTAATTTTGTATATGATTATAATCAGAGATTTTCAGATAATCATAGAAAGTATTATATGTATATAGCATAAATTAAGGAAGTCCACATTAAAGATTGATATTTGCCTTAAATTTAATCGAAAAGAATTATATAAATTTCCATTTTCAATATATATATGTCATCATTTATGATAATTTTGTAATCAAAAAGTATTTTTTTGAAAAAAATAGGGATTGCAATAAATTTAATATAGAATTCCTTTTTGAATGTATTTTATAATTTTCAAGATTGCTCATAAATTTTTATATACGACATTTTGATATTATAATATAAAACAATTTATATTGTCTATCTCAAAATAAATGTCATGTATCCCATAAAATACAAAAAAATATTCATCAAAATAAATGTCATGTACTAAAGTTTTATAGAAAAAATATGAATTATTTATATTTTCCAGTCCCTAAAAAATATCATTTATAATTTAGAGTCGTAAAGAAATATAATATTATAAAATATAAATCATATATATAGTCAAAACCCTATTAATTGTGATATATATATATCATTTACTATCATATTAGTTTCGTATAACATTATAAAAACCCTACCGGATTTGATATTATCGTCCATATCAATGCACATAACCAATTAATATCAATTAATATGACTAAAACATTATGTTAAGCTACTATTAATTCACAATGGCAAAAAATTTAATAAAGTCTAGTAAGAAGAGGATTTTTACACAAAGAGGTTGAGAAGGAATATGGTGTTGCCACATAGGAAATGACATTCTTGTTAATACACATGAACATAAGGCTAGTCTCTAAAAGTGCTTCTATTTTAATATATAAGGGATTAAAATAGAGAATCCAATTATTGCTGCCATAAAAAAACAAAACGTAGACATTATAATAATAAATTATGAAAAGTAGAACTTAAAAAAAAAGTTTCGCAGAAAATCAATCAATAACAACAACTGATGTGGAAAGTATCTTCAAAACTCTCCGTTTGCAATCCTATAAAGAACATAACAAAGAATATAAACTTATCAAATTACAAAGAATTATAAATGGGAAGTAATTAAGTGAAATATATTACCTCTTTCTGAAAGCATCAATTTCTAGAACATCATTAGGCTCAAATGTTAGTCAAATTCTTGAATCGACCTTATCATGATAAAAAAATTTTAAAAAATATACAGATAATATTATCTCAACCGGTTTTAAAAAATATAATAAATTACCTTTCCCCAATTAATTTGCCGAAACTGTAAAAAAAAAAGTACGTTAACATTTGTCGAATTCCATAAATTTTAGAAAACATGAGTAAGTGTTCCATAAGCAACACACTTAATGACGACATTACTGTAAGTTTTGAAAAAAATGAATTAAATCAGTAATCAATCGCATATTTTTTTTTAATTTTGAAAATTTATTAGGTTACTATCATGTATCACAATCAATCCTTATATTTCATCTAAAATTGGTAAGAATATAATAGACTACCATAATTGAAATACCGAATATAATTGATTGATAAAAATTACTTTACTGTGAAAGCTTGTCATAATGTTGCTGTTGTTATTGTGATCATTTTCAGCATGTGATTTACGTTTCTACATCAGTCTAGCTCTAAAATAGGAAAGAATACAATATAGACTAAACATAATTGAAATCTCATATATGATTGATTGACTCAAATTTTATGACTAATATTTGACTTGACACCAAGATTTACTTCATTAAGTTTATTTTTGATTCACGTAAATATAATTCATTGACTCAAACATAATTGAAATCCCGAAAAGTGGCTGACGATTATAAATGTTAATAATTTACGAATATTATTTTAGTTTTGAAGTTATCTTTGTAATCATGGTTCTGAAAACATTATACATTGACTTAACATTTTATAAAATAGTGTAAACTCAAACTCTCAACGATTAGAGTACTCAAAATATTGTATATAATATAAACAATAAATTTCACGTTTCGGAAATCGATCCAAAGTTTCCATTGTCTTAAAACATTTTTTGAAAGAAACAAAAAGACACCCACAACTAATTCATTTTGTTTTATTGATCTCGAGTATCCATTTTTTTTAAAAAAATGGTTAAAATATAACCGAAGAATATAATTAGTGACAATATTGATATTTTCCTGATTTAGCAACTCATTAAATTTCATTGTTTGTCTTTAGTGAATATGCATAAAATGAAACATATACTATATATTAATTGTAATGGCATGATATGTAATTAGCCTAGATTGAAGAGGTGAATTGTGGTTGTGACACCTAAGAAATGGCACACTTGTAAATCCCACATGAGATAAAGGTTTATTGTCAAATGGTCTCCTCAAATAATAAGAAGGGGATTTGATACTTCATGAACAGAAAAAAATTGAATTACCAATCAGAATATGAGGATTATGCGATCCATCTAGAATATTTTTGAAAGGCACAAAACAAAAGACAGCCATTTTTGTTGGGTATGAACGAAATGTGAGAAAGAGTGTTTATAAGAAAACATAAGACATAATTTACTCACCTGGCTTTCCTTTTATAACAAATTTGACAAAGAATTTTTTAATTATGGTAACATCAAATAATTGTTAATGACGAAATGATGGATGTTAAACTTTTTTTATAAATATGGTAACCTCAAAAATGAAACATTAAAAGAAATATCGCTAATCATATCAATCATGCTTTGCGAGATTTCATATTCAGGAAAATCAAGAAACATAAATCAATAATAATGTACGATCTGATTATGGACTTAACATAAACCAATCATAACCGAGATTTCATATCCAAAAATGACATTTATTGTATCATTTAATCCCTCTAAATTATGCCTTCATTGTATTATAACAAAATACAAAAGTAAAAAAATTAATTTTCACGAAATGATGGATGAGTATGAAAATATGAGCATTATATTAACAATATATATATTCTAGGATCAAATATATATATATATATATGTATGTAATATAAATATATATGTTCTAGGATCAAATGTATATATAATATATATATGTTCTTGGATCGAATATTTTATAACATACAAAAGTTTAATATATATATGTTCTTGGATGGAAGTTATAATGATGATACTAACATAAATATATATATATATATATATATATACATAAAAAATGATGTATGTTACATTATTCTTATAAATATGGTAACCTCGAATATGAAACATTAAATTAAAATCGCTAATCATATCAATCATGCTTTATCATATCAATCAAGAAACATAAAATCAATAATAATGTACGATCTGATTACGGACTTAACATAAATCAATCATAACCAAAACGTTCATATTCAATAATGACATTTATTGTATCATTTAATCCCTCTACATTTGCCTTCATTGTATTATAACAATACAAAAGTATAAAAATTAGTTTTTTTCACGAAATGATGGATGTGTATGAAAATATGAGCATTATATTTATATATATATATATATATATGTTCTTGGATCAAAAATATAAATATATATGTTCTAGGATCAAATATATATATATATATGTTCTTGGATCGAATATTTTATAAACATACAAAAGTTTAATATATATATGTTCTTGGATAGAAGTTATAATGCTGATACTAACATAAAATTTATATATATACATAAAAAGCATTGGGTATAATATATATATACATAAAAAAGCATTGGGTATAATATAAAGTTATAATACGTATAACATTTCCTGCGAGCAAGAATTTATAAACATAAAAAAATTTAATATAAGAGAAAATCTGTTCGACATTAACTATATGCACATCACGTATAGCACATCAAAAGCATTGATTATAACATATGTGCACTACAATGGCATGAGATGTAAATGTTCTAGGCAAGGATGGGCTTTTGAAAAATTGGTGTGAGATGAAATGTGGAGATGCCACATAGGAAATGGCACACATGTAATAAACACATGGGCAAAAGGTTATCTTCATAAGTGGTCTCCTCAGATAATAGTAAGGGGATATATATCTATTAGAACTATTTATGTTTCTCAGTTTAAATATTACTCGTTTCATTTGTTTTTTTTTCTTTTCCTTACAAAGACATCACTTAACTGATATTATCTTCATCTGATTCCTTTTTTCTTTTTCAAACATTGCATTTTCTTCTTTTTTTTTACTATTTCATTTTATCTGTTTAGTAATTATCTTTTCAATGAAAATAAAAAGACAAATTTCATAAATGAATAAATACGAATGAAGATAATCCAAAGCGTGAGGGTAGCTTTCGGATAAACACAGATATTGTCTCCATTTTCTTTGGAAATTTTGGGATCATGGGCGCTGGGGGTCCCATTCTCTATCAGCCTGCTACTGCCACGGTGTGGACCCAATTTAAAAGCCCACTCTTATTTAACCATCTCACGTGAAAAAATGTATATATATATATTTTAAATTTAAAACGAAACCTCTATTCATTTCAAATAATCTGTCAGAAATATTGTTGAATATTTTTCCATATGAATTATTCTTTTGTTTTCTCAGAAGTAGGCATGGGCACAAGATCGGTTATTCGGGGTTTTGAAGGTGTCTATGATTAGCTTCGAATGTTATGGATATCTAATTTTTTTTATTTGCTTTGCTTCCAAAAAATACAGATATTCGGAAAAAGAGATATCCTGAAAATAAATAGATATTTGCGGATATTTGCGGATACTTAGGGATATCTCAATTGTTTTGATTTATACAAATAATCTTAAAAATTCGATATAATTTTTTTGTAAAATAATTTTTTCGTGATATAAAAGTTAAAAGAAATAGTGAATATACATATTTTGTAAATTTTTAAACTTAGTTAACAATTATAATAATACAAAACTTAAGAAAAGTTCTATAGTTGTCATAAATGTTTTTTTTATATAATACTTTTATATAAGTAATAATGTGAAAATAATCTGTCAAATCATATCTTCGAGTAATAATTATATAGTTTTATGCATTTAAAACTTTAAATATAATAAAAATACATGTATTTATATATCGACGGATCGGATCGGATATTCGCTTCCTAAAATTTTTAATATATGTGATTTGCTTCGATTTTAACGGATATTGAATTTTAGTATTTGCTTTCCTTCAAAATTTTACGGATATCCTGAATTTTTAGATCTAATAGTAATAAATAATGAATCGAATCAAGTTTAACAGATAAAATGTTAACTCATAGTCAGAAGTTGTCCCACTAAGAGCACCCCATCAATGAACCCCTCTTGGGGTTCATCCTTTTAGTTTTTTATTATTAAACTTTTTCCATTTTTCTTTTGATTTTCTTTTAAAAAAAAAAAAAAAAAAAAAAAGAGATAGACCAATCGCGGGCCACCACGACACGTGGGGCCCGCGCTACAGTGACGAACTTCATGAGAGAGGGTTCATCCCAAAGAACTTTAGGAGAGAGGGGTTCATCACTATTCATATATTTTATTATTTTTTTTTTTGGGAAGGGTGTGAACCCCACCATGAACCCCTAATGGGCATGCTCTATGATGTTCCGTGTTCGCTCTCGTTGACGGAGGAGAGGTACGAGTCAACAAGTCAAATTTATTTGGAGGTGGAGTTAGACTATCTCTAATCCTAACTATATCATTTTAGGTATATTTATGGAGGCCTCGATTGTTTGATTTTTATTCACCTTTTTCTTTATAAACATCATTTCTCTGACAAAATTGTTTGATTTTTTTTTTGCGGCTAAATGACATATACGTATTTATCATTTGAAAGTCAAGGTAGATACAGTTTTCTTTACAAATATTTTTCAACCTTCCTTTCTCTTACCATATGTTACTACTATCATAAAGCCTATCCCAAATTATTTTAAAATTATAAACATTGTACAAGTATTTCATTCCTCATGCTGAAAAGGTGGTGATAATGGTAACACTAAGAATTTTACTGCCTTTAAATTACTGACGAAGTTTTTTTCTCGAGATCTAACATTATAACATACTATAACTACAAAAACTCAAGAAAAAAAATGCGAATGTGGGGGTTCAGATTTGAAATGGGCCTTTTCATATAAAAGAAATGGGACCTGAATCTTTGATGCAATGAAATAACTCAGAAGAAGAGAGTGTGAGAAAAAGTCGTGCAAATGTTTTGTTTCCATTGTACCATATTTTCAACCAAACCGCCAAACTTAGCCGTCCCTTTTGTTTTTATTTATATCAAAAACGTTTTGTGTTTATTTTTTATACGTAAAAGATTCAAATAGGTTGTCTTCCTCGAGTTCACATTTTCAAACTTATCCTCCAAGTTGGATAACATTTTGAAGGTAATGTATATATACACATTGTGATTTAAAAAAAAAGTATATACACATAATACTATTGTAATTTTTGGATTTCTACTACTGGGAGTAACTACAGTTCTTTAATAGTTGCGGTGAAGTACTTATTAGTGATAGTTCAGCAACAAGATCAGTAATATGAATGTGGTTACAAAAAAAAAGAAGAGAGTGCAGTCAAAATGTTAATAGTTAGATAACATAACGAAGATGGACAAAAGAAAAAATTATAGTGAAAGACTTATCTATATGCAAAAACCCCACATATTGTAACTGTATTGTGGTTTTTATTGGGATTAGCTGTTTTGTGGGTTTAGAATAGAGATCGATTATTTTGTAGTGTGAAATTGCTAGTTACCCGTATGATCAAATGGTGTGGTTTTCTAACTTCTATATAGAGCAATCGGATTTGTCTGTCACCAGTAAATTGGTTTAGATGAGCATGATTATTGAGTTTCTACCTAGATATTTCTCCAAAAAATTTTTTTTTAAATGAAAGTAATCTACCTGTGTGTTTCTTCTCTACACAAATTTGCTAGTTATTTGTGACTTCTCCATATATAATTTAATTTTCGGTTGCAAGTCTTGAGGTATCGGCTGCACATATATCAGTTAATACTTAATATAATCTGAACAGTGCAGATATTTTTAATAAGAAAAACAAAAATGTAAAAGAAATGTGTGGTCCTCTCCCTCCGGCCATTTAGTTTTGGTTCATAGAAAGTACAACAATTAGCTTTGGTCCCCTAAATGTAAATAAAGTATGCAAACAAATATTATTATCAGGTTTATTAATTTTCATAGGTAAATATATACTCTTCTATACCATATTGCAATCATTATTTTCACTGATTAATAGTTGTATCCGTTGATAATTGTACTTTAGTTTTAAAATCATACTAACGGGCGCCTCGTGACGTTCTTTATGTTTACAATGTGTTAAAAGTTTGATAGATATAGTATTAATGAAAATGTACCAGTTCTTTTTTGATGTTGAACGAAAATGTCCCTGATATATTAGGGTCATGGCTAGCTCTGAAACAAATCCCAATAACGGTGTTGCGATTATTCTTCACACAAATTTATTTGACGGTGTTAAAATTTACCGAGACAAAAAGTTAGAAATGGTCACATTTTAACCAGCAAAACTCATTTAACGAGTTACAATTATAAATTCCTACCAGCAGATAGCTCATATATACAGACAGACAAACATGTGATTTGCAATCCTTTGTGATGATATATCATGAAAGAAACGTATATCAATGTGGGTCGTATATAATCAAGCGCAGTAGATTAGAGTATGAGGAGAGGAGTGAAACACGAAAACACGAGTAGATCCCAATCAAACAAATCTGATCACATCTTTGTTTTTGCAAATTATATTGGGAACCCAACAAAATAATATTTTATCGGCTAATATATTATAGGAGTATATATATATATATATATATATATTTGTATTGTGAAGTATAATTTTATAGATTTATAAAGTCACAAGACTTACCTCAACATGAATTCGAAATTTGGAACATATAACATGTTCTTAAGTCTTGTCTAGTAAATTTAATTATTTTAAAAGAAACA
This sequence comes from Raphanus sativus, assembly GCF_000801105.2. Lineage (NCBI taxonomy): Eukaryota > Viridiplantae > Streptophyta > Magnoliopsida > Brassicales > Brassicaceae > Raphanus > Raphanus sativus. The sequence goes on along the minus strand of NC_079516.1, from coordinate 154,937 downwards.
TCTTTGTTTTATAGGAAATTATTGTTGAACAAATGCAGTCGGAATTTGTGAGGAAATTAAGAAGAAGAAAAAGAAAGAAATGTGTGAGCACCAAGATAAGGCCTGAAAGCACGTGAGAATTATATCACAATCATATAATTTACGGACGATAGTATTAGATAAACGACACTTGTAAGAGTTCAACGAATAAAATAGAAGTGGACCACGTACGCAGTTCATTGCACGTCCTGATTTTTGCAGTACGTTTGTGATAAGTAGTATACATATTTATTTTCACTAAACTATTTATTAAACTCACGACTTAAGATAGTAATAAAAGGAATTTACCCAATCGTCAAACAAGATAGAAATTATACTAAGACACTTAAACAAATTACAACATTGATGTAATATACAAATACAATATTGTAGTACTGATTAGATTAATATTAATGTTATATCAAATACTAGTTGGTGGTCAAATAGTTTTTGAAATGAATAGTCATAAACTACAGTTTACATCCAAATATAATATTATTTACATTTCGATCTGAACACCAAAAACTATTCTCAAACTCCATGATTTATTGAAGTAAATAATTAAGTAATAAATATTTATAACTTTACTTTTCTATTACAAATTTTGGGTTATTTTTCAATTCCCTGAATTCATACATCAAGTTTTTTTTACTAAACTGTTTATATATCAGCTTTAGTAATGGGAAACATATGTATACTGTTTTAGTTTTATATTTCATTAAGCGAACCAATAATTCTAGACTTCTAGTCCATCTCTATATGGAGTATTAGTTAGCACCAAACTATAGGATGGTGGTTGCTCAGTATTGTAAAGAAGAAAACACGGCCACAAAAGTCAAGTCGATTTCAAATATAATTTGTTAGTCTTTATCCTTCTCGATTATAAAATGATTATAATAAAGAAAGAGGGAGAATAAACTGCAAAATTTAAGAGAGAGATAGAGAGAAACATAAAACCATCATTATTGGGAAGTCTTTAAGGCAGTCCTTAAAAGAGAAGGGAAGGGAACCCATGAGAAGAATGGAGGAAAAACCTCTATATAAAGGCTGTCCCTTATGTTTTCATGACAAAAAAAAAAAGATAAGGGTTTTGTTCTCTGCCCTCCAATAACGATGCTTTAAGGGATGGTATGAAGGTGTTCAAAAAAAAAAAAGGGATGGTATGAAGTAGAAGTGAAGATGCATGCGATGGTGTGTCGGAAAGGCAAAGCACATGCTCCACAACTTGAGCTTCTCACTTGCGTCAGGGGTAAGTATCCTCTGTACCTTCTTACTTTTTACTTATTATGTACCACCACACTTCTCAGCCACTGGATCCCTATTCATTGCATATACTATTCATTTATAATACGAAAGTGATTTTTTAATTATTTTATCTGCTTAGAACTAAACTTCATTGTCAAAATATTATCTTTTACGTTTACAGACAGCCGTAACAAACACCGTCCGTCAAAATATTTTTTTTTCCATAGTTGGTGATGTTTACGTCACTTTTTGAATTCCAAGTATAGTTTTAAGCTAGTATCCGTAAACTAATGAACATATTCAAAAATTGATTACATCCAATTATCATTTTTTATATTATAAAAAGAGTTTTGGTTATAAAGTTTTCAAAGTTCCATGATTCTCTTTTATCTACAGTCTCTCTCATGCACGACGTTATATAACAAACATTTTGAGATTACCATTTATAGGGACTTAAATCGTTTAGAAGCCGATGCTGACTCGATTATCAGATGTGTTCCATTTCCACATGAAAAAAGGATTGTCTGACTCATGCAAGCCACACATTTATGTGATAAGTGAGTTTTATCTGCTTTGAGAGTCCATTATTAATTAAGGATCTTGTTAGTTAATGATGTCATAGATTTTTGTTTAGCAAGCAGATAAGTTTCGATCTGTTCACTCATAGTAGATCTCAAACAGGTTTTTTCCTTTCATATTTATATACTTATAAGTACGTGGCTAAGTCCATGAACATAAAATAACGTATAACAATGATCTCTGTGGCATCCCTTATATAATTTGCTAGACCTAATAAAATATGGAAAATAATTTACACTAAGACAAAACCACACTAACTTTCACACTAACTTTAAAATTATTTAATTATTTCTTACACTATAAATAACAATAGAACCTCTTTGGATCCAATGCCAACGAGGTTTATCAAACGAGCATTCCAATACTATAATTTTAAAATGTTTACTCGATATAAATGAACTGCAGGTCTGCAAACAACAAAACAACAAAAGGGAAAATAAAATAATGATTGAAAAGAAATATCATCACGCAAAACCTTAAAAGTACTATCGATGTCGTGTCCTCCTCCTCTTCATCTACAACAAATAGTTCCCACAGTTTTCGCATCAATATTTAAACATTTTCACAAATTTTTTTTACACACTCTCTTTTCCTCTCTCCTTCGTATAATACTATATTAGTACTGCTGTTAAAAAAATACTATATTAGTACCATTACCCATCTTTCTTTCACCACCAAACCTCTGCACATCCTCTCTACTCTCTCTCACCCTCTAGCAAAAAAGATGTCAGGCAACTGTTACCCAAGAGAAATCCACCACACCACTCCCTCGTTGCACCATCGCCAAAACGACGCCGTCGTTGATAGAGAGTATTTGTTCGAGAAATCACTAACACCAAGCGATGTTGGAAAGCTAAACCGTTTAGTCATACCGAAGCAACACGCTGAGAAACACTTCCCTCTAAATAATGCCAGCGATGACGTGGCGGCGGCAGAGACGACGGAGAAAGGGATGCTTCTTAGCTTCGAGGACGAGTCGGGAAAGTGTTGGAAATTCAGATACTCGTATTGGAACAGTAGCCAAAGCTACGTGTTGACCAAAGGATGGAGCAGGTACGTCAAAGACAAGCACCTCCACGCAGGGGACGTTGTTTTCTTTCAGCGGCACCGTTTTGATCTACATAGAGTCTTCATTGGTTGGCGAAAACGCGGCGAGGTTTCGTCCCCTTCCACCGTCTCCGTCGTGTCTCAAGATGCTCGAGTTAACACGACGACATACTGGAGCAACGGCTTGACTACACCTTACCGTCAAGTACACGCGTCAACGAGCTCTTACCCTAACATTCACCAAGAGTATTCACACTATGGTAAAACTCTTTATCTCTCATCTCAATTTATTTTGTTATTTTTCTCTTATCTATCTGTCAGATATATATACACTTTCTGTTTTTATAGATATATGTCATAGATAATGTCTTTTCTTTTCACCAAAATATATACGTTCGTACATGTTATAACATAGGTTATTTTTTATGCTTGTTGTTTTAGATTACCTTAAACATTTTTTAGACTGAGCTTTGACCATTTTAGCTGGTGGATGTTTCTTCTTATAAAAATTGTCGGAATTAAAAACACCACTAGTTATTTTATTTTATCCTAAAATATGTGACAATTAAATTTACAAAAAAATGTGACAACTACTTTAGTTGCGTGTGTATCTATGTAAAATAACAACCTGAGATAACATTTTGTAATAGATATCTCTCTTTTTTCACATGTCATTTTGATTCTGACAAGAAAATAAACCCCCGCAATTTCAATTATCTTCGCCAAGTTGTGTAAACTTAAGGAGAACCGTCCAATCAACTTAGACTAACGTGTTCGTTATTTCTTCCTTTAATTAATTAAAAACTAAGTATGTAACTAAAAGATGCGCACGTGTCGTGACGGTGGAAAATTGTAGGCGCCGTCGCTGAGACACCGACGGTAGTTGCAGGGAGCTCGAGGACGGTGAGGCTATTTGGAGTTAACCTCGAATGTCACGGTGACGTTGCCGAGCCACCACCGTGCCCCGACGGCTACAGTGGCCAACAGTTTTACTATTACTCAACTCCTCATCCATGGTAACTTTTTATTTATTCTGTCATATTCAATTTGCTTACGTCAAGTATGTTTATGCTACTATGCCAATAATTAAGTAGTTATAAAACAGATGTCGTGGCTGTTTCTCGAGATGAGACATACGAGATTAGTAGTTTTTTAAAAAAGATCTGAAAGAGCTTTTGTTTAATAACTAATATAATAAGAAGGAATCAGGAAGACTAATACTGCACTTGAATGTAAACGCACATGGCCAATTTGTTGATGATAAATTGATAGCCTAACATAATCTGTTTTCTTCTTTTTCTGTAGCCTAGCATGATTTTAATGAAGAAGATTAAGTGATAATAATAACAAATTAACAATAGTTGCGTGTTGGTTTTGTGAAATAGAATGTATCATTTGCTGGGGAAGCAATGGAACAGGTAGGAGATGGACGAGGCTGATGATATTTGAAAAGAAGCGATAATCTTTTAAGACTTTGACTTTAGATTATCAGTCCATACTTGGCTCAATTGTCACAGAGAAAACACCAAAAAGGAGGAAAATTAATATCAGTATAACTTCATTATTGTGTATTTAGTTATTTGCTATTTAACCAATTTGAAAACAAAATAAAAAAGAGTATAATTATTTTTCCAACATTTGAGTCAGAGAGTTAACTAAAAATGTGTATTATTTGATGCCTGAGAATCAGAGATAAATTCAATGAAGCTTGCAAAAGTCATTTGAGAGCTTGTATCATGTATATGTGCATGTATAGCGAATCAATGATGATGAAAGATGATTTGGGAATTGTTATGATTCATGTGATGAGATTACAAGAAGAAAAAGGTGTGGCCCTAACAAATGATTAAAGAACGGGCATAGCATGTGTGTAAAAATGTATGTTGTGTTACAACTTACAACGCCTTTTCTATCTGGTCCAAAGCAAAACCTAAAGACCATTTTATTCTATATTACTCTACTTTTGATTCTCTATTGTTTTTTTTCTTTTGAATTGCAGAGAAAGTGCGAAAGGAATATCTGAATCCCTTCTACAAGATATTCTGACAAAACGAGACGGTCCAATTGTTTCTTTGCCTTTTTTGCCATTTTAAATTGCAAATGTGAACGCAAACGAAACGATCAGGACTTTGGTATTCTAGGGAGTTCTAGTTCGTTTTTAAAGTTCAGATGTTCTCGTCTCCTCTCTTTGGTTCCTTTAGTGCTCTCCAAGAGTTGATCTCAACTTCTCATCCACACCATAACAAAGAAGTGTGTTTTAATTTCTTTCTCTGGGCTGGGCTTTAAAGCCTTTTGAGTTTTCGCTCTGGATCCAAATACTAAAGTTTTGGGAAATTAAGTAATTAACTAGTAATTGTCTTGGGCATTTGAAAGATTAATAGTATAGTTACTTGATAATATCATATCTATATTATTAAAGTTGAAGTACATTTGTAATTTGTTTGGGAAACAAAATAGTAGTAATAAAGAGATATGTTTGGAAACATAGATAGTAGAATAAATTAGATATGTTTGGAAACATGGATAGTAGAGATGTGTACTTTCTTTTATTTACACATTTAGCCATTATATTTTCAATAAATTAAAATAAATGTGAATTATTTGAAACATGAATAACATATTTTTTTATTTAGTTTACCCATATTAACTTTCTGCCAATATAAAATCAAAAATGTTAAAAATTGGGTTTTACATATGATTAAATGTTTGGTTTAGTTTATTTTAATAAAATATTTTTATTTTAGTTTCAATCGGTGGAAAATTACGTACCCAAAAATATAGTTCAAAGATATGTTTTTGTGAATAAATAATAACTTAAATCCAAATAATTAAAAAATGTTTCATTTATTACCACTTAATTTTCACTCCATATAATTCATTTTACTTGATAAAAAAATTATTTATATTTCACTTAATTTAGCTAAACACATAGAAATAGTTTTTCATTAATTTATAAAATCAGTTAGACATGAAACATTATTTTTCCTTTAGTACATGTTGTTCTTTCGGATATCAATTTTCTTTTGTTTTGAAACCAAGTCCCGCTTGAATATTATAAACTTATTGTGATTTTGAAGTTGGTCATTTCTGGATCTGGATGAATTCGATTCTGATGTATAAGAACCTAAAAATATCTAAATAACCAATGTATTTAAAAACGGTTCGGATATTCATAACAAAATAAGCCATATAACCTGATTCGGTCCAGGTCTTTTGAATATCGTTAGTTATATTATAATACATCTAGAATATATTATACTAATTATGAAAAAATAAATATTGATGCATAAAAATATATATTTCAGGGGCAATTTAACAAAATATTAGTTAGTTCAGTTGAAATAAATATTTTAATATTTATATGAACTGAAAAAGAAATCAATATAAAAGTAGTATATATTTGGATTCAAAAATCATTTCTTTTAACAATAAACTACACATATG